>NC_091821.1:331320391-331322891 GCF_038994185.2 Dermacentor albipictus
ACCGCCTTCAGTCGAAGTGATGAGGATAGCCCGCCGCGAAATCGTACCGATGGCTCCAGTTAGCCTCTTCGCCAGCTCTAACGCCGCGGACTCGTACACACCAGCGGTTTCACTCGCTGAAGCCATCGTGCGAAACGAAATCGCGAATCTCCGGGTTCACGCTACTTGCGCCGTGGTCAGTCCTACGTCCACTTGTGGGTCCCCGACATCGTTCCCTCGTTATGAAATGCTCGCTCCAGGCCGCAGTTGAAGAAACAGCTGCGCAGTTAAAGGTTTCGTGCTTCCTTTAAAGTTGGTGATTCGCTTAGAACGTCCCGCCTGGGATGTTCTTAGGCTCTGAGGCCAGAGATTCTACCACAACTGATGTCACAAGTGAAATGATGCAGTGTCATCTACAGGATTTGAGCAATTTCATTTTCTTTGTACGTTTGCAATACTTCTTAGGGCACTTGGCGACTCTGAATATTGTGAGCTACTGCTTAAACTACGTGGTGTTGTCGCCGAGAAATCGCTGTTCGCATAGACGTTGTCGGTTCTTTCAACGTTGTTCTCTACCAACCATAGAGTTTCTCACTATACTACCTCGAGGGAAATCTGGCGCCACCGTCTATGGGAGATTCCTAAGGGGCGCTGTGCCGTCATGGGAATGGCGGTATATCTGTCTAGGAGGCTTGTGTTGGCTGGTGTTATAAGAGGCTTCGTCTAAAACGTGGATATGGCTACACGAATAACGCGTTCTTAAAGTAGAATCTTCATAAAAAGTGTTCATTCACCCACACTTTATCTTCCAATGAAGTTTACTCACCTACAATACATTACCAAGCGAAGAAACGCAAGAACACACGACGAACTCTTCCAAACCGAGCGCGAATCTTGTCGTCCGTCCTCATATTTTAGTGGCCCGCTGATAACTCCTAGGTTTCAAATAATTGTACATGCAATAACAAATTCTCATAATTAAACAAAGCTTGTTTAAACAAACCAAAACAACAAACAAAACAGCGCAGCAGCGCCAGATTTCCCTCTATAGGTAATATAATGAGAAACTCTATGCTACCAACTACCCTACTTTGCATATCATATTGACCGCAAATACTCTACTCTCGGTGCATCCCCTGTTGTGTCATGTGCCATATTTAAGGCTTCTCATCATCATTGTCACGCACGCCTCCTTTGTGCCACCGACGCAGTATTCACGAGCATAAAAACGAAGAATTGTACGCATCCACACCGTAGTTCTCTCAAGAACCATTTTCATGCGATACCCGCATAATGTAGTTTTCGTCCACTACAGTATCGCTTGTTCTCGCCTCCGAAATTCATGCACAGACGTCACTGCTCCTAAAGTCTAGCACGAAACCTCGCACTAATTGCCAGGTACTGTTTGTTGCCCGATAGCATCGTGGTTAGCGCGTTCGACTAGCATGGGCTCAAATTTCAGTGGAGGTGTTTGTGGAAAGCTATATTTTTCTTTCCGCTCTGGATATGACGATACTTGGGATGACGAGGTCGCCTGACAACAACAAAAGGAATATTCGTTGTGTGTCCTCATTTGTGTCAACAGTCGTTGTCCGCGTAAATGATTGGGCGGACGGACAGGATGAACGGAGAAGGCAAACAATGCTTCGAGCACCTGGTTGTCCTTTCTTTTTGCTTTTTTTTTGTCAATAAATATTTTTCCTAATCCTCCTCCTGTTTCGAGCGCCTAACTGCTGTCACAGTGAACGAAAAGAAAAACGAAACGCCATCACAGTCGATTTCGTGCCTTACTTAGTGCGGACTGGCTGCTAACGTACTTATGCGAGCCATATGGGTCATGTTTATCCTACCTTTCCACCTGAAAGCACCTTGTACAAAATACTGCCAAAATGGCTATGCACAACGGAATGCCTCATGTAGGTTATCATTGATTTCTCTTGTTATCGAAGTCTGTACTGCAACGCCATCGACCGCGTACACGTTCGTTCGTCATATTTCGGTCGAATCGATCGGCGATAGATAAACACCTTGTGAGGCTTCCAAGACTAGACGACCTCAAATAAGGCACGATAAAAGGCACCAGGGCAGGTGGCGAGTGAGGGGAGAGTCGATATGAGCGCCAATAGTGTTTTGAGTAGAATGAATAAGATGTTAAATGGCGAAATGACTAATCTACTTTGTCACCAAGTTTGCGGTGCTCCTAGGTCTACTATAAATATACACATATATATTAAGAAAGTGTCGCGACTGACTTTGTTTTGAAGCGAGTAATTCATTAATGTGGGTTCAAACACTGACACCTGGAACGTGGAAGCCTCCTTTTGGGAACAAGTCGAGCCGGTCGAGCATCTTCTGCAATTCGTGCTCGATTTCAGCAATCATGTCCGAACGGCGACCACGAGCTGCGTTTCTCTATTTTTTTTTTGGGGGGGGGGGAATGGAATAAAGGGGAGCCAAATCTAGGCGAGTACAGGATGAACATTAGAGAGAAACCATATAGTCTTCGGCGAACAACTCAATT
>NC_091821.1:331327891-331435391 GCF_038994185.2 Dermacentor albipictus
TTTATATGCGCAACAATGAGCGCTCCTCTATCCACATTTTTGTTTACTTTTTGCGCATGTTCCCTGTGTCGCTCACTGGCGTAACGCTCTGTCTGTTCGGAAAGTATCTGCAGCGACGTGCCATACCAGTAATTGCCGTGACATGCCATCATTCAGGCTTCGTCACAGCCTTCGTCACGGGGGTCAAGGAGGAAATCTGAGGGAAGAGCAAGTCCAAGTCTTGTCTACGAATCTTTTAGATTTCTGCAAATGTGGAGTAAGAACAACGCAGCTTACACCATTTTGTGCAGAAGATGTCGCAGTCGCGCCCCTTCGTTTACGGGATTTCTCGCTCAACACGACCGACCAAGCAATTTAGCCATCCCACGCTTCGTTTATGCTCTCCTACAATTCACATGTGCACGTTTTCCCACGTGTCCCATGAAGCAGAAACCTTTGCGCCCTGACGGGTAATCCACGCTGTGCATTAATGCGGATTCAACGTGCGCCCGAGGCCTCACTCACCTGCTTCCAGGAATGCTCTCTTCGGCGCAGGCCATCGGATTACGCTTTTCGACTATTGTTTTTGTTCTTGCAGATCGTCGGTTTCTATTGCCAGAACATACAGACATACACAAACGCGCACCAAACTTAAGAAGGACCCACAAGCAGTTAGATCACATATTTAACGCCTAAGGAAACGGTACATGCACCGTAACAGCGCCATAAATTCGTTACTAAGCATCCTAATCAAGTAACCAAATTGCCTCGGGTCGACCCGGTGTTACACCCGGCATGCACGTTGGAACGGTTTTCTTGACAGCCGCAACAGCAGGTGGGACGGTTACACGTCGTTGTGTTCGGTGTCTTCGCCACACTGTGATTTCGTCGCGATAGACGGGGCGGAAAATGGGAGAACACTTGCTCGGCTCATTCCCGCGCTTAAACACCTCACTTCGCGAATCGTGCGGTTCGTCCAAATATCCGCACTCATTTGGCCGAAGGCCTATGCCATTGTCTTGGGGTACTGCCTTTTGATCAGCGTGCCAAGTTTTGAGAACTTGTGTAAAACTGACATAATTTATGGGCTCCACGTTCACAAGCACAACGTGCCGGCTACGTGGCATCTCAGATTACCTTGAAATCGCAAAGTTTCCTTACACAATTTTTAAGTTCAGTTTCTGTGTAAATTGATGTTTAAGTGGCCACTGAAGGGGCAGTTGCTTTGTTAAATATTCCTCGCCTTTCGGAGTCTTCCGTCATTCTGAAAATAGGAATTTATCAACTCCGAGGGGAAAACTTCTGCAACTGACGTGACAAGCAAAATGACGCAGTGTCATTTACGAGATCAGTACCATGTGCTCCATTTTTTAGCCATAATGCTGTTTTCACGAGCGCGACTATGAAATATTGCAGGCCAACACACCACCGCTTTGTCAAGCACGACTAAATTTAAATTCTGGGTTCTTTTTTCGTGACGAAATCATGATCTGATTATGAGGCATGCCGTAGTGGGTTACTCTGCATTAATTGCGATCAGCTGGGACTCTTTAAGGTGCACCACGGTACACGAGAAGCCTTGCATTCAGTTCTCCACCGGAATTTGGCCACCGTGCTAGAATCGAACGCACGACCTCAAACTCAGTAGTGCAATGTCATAGCCACAGAGCTAGCGCGGCGGGTTTGTCACGAAAACTTTCTAGGCGATGCACATAATTCCATCCTTGCCGACTACAGTATGCTTGTCTTCGCCTCCGAGATAGTGCCCGTACGCCACCACTCTCAGAGTCTGCGGAGCACGAAACGTTAGACTGAATACCCAGCGCTGCTTTCGGGTGATAGCACAGTGGTTAGAACGATCGACTCCTAAATGTATTACAGTGAGATGGGCTCGAATCTCAGTGGTGACGGTTGAAGACAGAATTTCCGTTGTCTTTCCCCTATGGCGATGGTGAAGCTGGGGATGACAAAGCAGTCTGGGCCGACGTCAGAGTAATCTCTATGAGGAGAACAGTTAAATGTTGAAAAGTTATTATCTTTGGAGGCCTCGACCCTCTCGCACAGCAATAGGAAGGTTGGCGATGACATCCAGGCTTTTATTGCAGGGTCAGGAAGATTTCGACTCTAAAATCAGTACTTAAAGTTTTGTTTTTATATTTCTACAATATCAATTATATTAGCTGTATTTCTGTTTTCAATTATTCCTACATACTATTTAAATCATAAGCTAGAACCTATCTATTACTTCCATATAACTATTCATCAATTTTGTTTGCAGTTATTTCATAATTCTTTTTTCTTGTTGTTACATGAAACTACCCGGTTCTTGACCAATCTCCCAGAGTGGGTACGTGCCAGTAACGTCTAGGCTCTGCATCTACATCTACATCGTCAGGATAAGTGAATGGACAGACGCACAAGGAAACCCCTGCTTCGAGAATTTAAATGTTGATGCAGTAAAACTTAAGCACGATGCTCAGCGCGATAAAAGTTCGACTCCTGGCTCACCGAACAAAGGACCGACGATAAAATATTGTCTACTGAGCGCGTTCCGTGCGCCGCACCAGGTTTATAACGCACTCCGACCTAACATAACGCTCGGAAAACGCCTTGAGTCGGTACTACCACTACTCCAAAACGATAAAGGGAAGCGAAACTATCCAGCTGTCGCCAAATACTTCATCGGAACACTCGCCGGCGCAAGGCTATCAGACAAGACCGTCCAACGTAGTAGTCCATGTGTGCCGTAGCACAAAGCAAGGCTATAATGAGCGACTTTCGATAGATTGTTGAAAAAGTGAAACTCAATTTAATAAGCATTAAATTCGGCTGTTTTCGAAACCCTGCTATGCGGCAGGCAAGCTATGGCGAGGGAGCTACAGGCAGGGGACCTAGATCAGGACATTCCGCGAATAAATATGAGTGGCCGAAAAGTTGGAATAACAAAATTTCTAGAAAATTATATATTTTTTATCAACAACTATGCACGTGTACTTGTCTTTTGCGAGGAAGGGAATAGCCCTGAGTAGGATTAAGCCTACTGCATTAGCCCCACAAGCTTACAACGCACCTCTTGCTGCGCTATGTTTCGGAGTGTGCAGCTGGCAGGCTAACAGAAAGGAAATGGTTCCGCTTCCTCAGTTATAGACCAACGCAGCCTATTTGTTGAGGCCACTAATACAACATATCATGTGCTAATAATGCCTGTATATGAATGTCTGTCACCGCGCCTGATAAGTCACGCACGCGAAATGCAGAGATGGCTAGCTAAAGATGACTTCAGCAAAAGGAAATATCAGAAGAACTATCAGAAATATCAGTAGTGCTTGATCTTTTTTTTTTTATTGAAACGAAAATAAAAGAAAGAGATGTAGTCACACTGTAATGGTGACGACTACTCCTTTTCTCATAGAAAAAATAACAAAATATAAAACTATGTAATAGGAATATGAAAAGAAACGTCACAGGGCCAGAAATCAACATTCCACAGTCCTATACATTCACGAACATATAAATATAAAAGGCAAACGCAAGCCGCACCACAATGAGTTTGTTCACCCTTTTTGTCAGGCACTGCAGGAAAAAAAAAATGAGTGATTACCTCAGGCAGATCGAGCAGCTTCACCCATGAACCAACTTTTGAAGGACGCACCACATTTTCTTTCTTCAATCTCTAATTTTATTTTTTGCCAGTCTTCTTAACTTCAGATGGTGTCCCGGCTAGCAGACCAAAATACTGGTTGAGTATACGATTATGAGGCTTACGGTGTTCAGCCATCAGTCGTCTTTCGCCACCAGGGTAATTCTTGTGTGCTAATTATCCCGCTAATAAGAGTATCATTATTTTCTTAAATGTCAGGAAATGTTTAATATTTATTAAACGGAACTAACCTTAGTCCCGTTCTCGCATTGTTTACAATACTATGTCGCCGCGCCAACAAGCCCGGGTAACCACCATTTCGAAGTTGGCGGCAAAGGGCAGATCATCTAACAATGTGGGTCTCATATTCCTATAACGTAACCATTCTCTTTAACAGCTTTTCTCACGTAAACTGGGATACCATGTATGTTGTTTAATGCGCCAGTTGAGTACTTGACGAGATGAATTACACTGCTGTGTAAAGTAGGGCTGGGCGAGTATTTGAAGCTTCGATAGTGAATCCGACACTATACAACAACCATTCGCATTCGTACTCATAAAAACAAACTATTATTTACTATGTTTTTATATTCGAAACTAGCCAACAGCCTAGTGCCCCTGAAATCTAGTGCTTTCGGACTGCCTTCTGTATTTATATCTGCACGTTGCTGTTTACTATGAACCTAATTCAATCCTCATTATGATTCTCATTCAACCAAATATTTCGCAACAACCTAATGGCATAGTCTGATCAATGTTCTCCTTCTGCTAAATAAAGTGTTGCAAATTATCAGAACAAGAAGGAGAGGAACCGAGTGACCCAACATTTTGTTAGTCCCAAACATACGTAGCCAACATGTAACGAAACCATAGAAAGCGTGTACGAAATTATTTAAAGCTTTAATTGAAGTTTGGTGATGAGAAGCTTTAGGGAAATGAAAGAGGTCGAATGAAAGAACGACTTGCGGCGGTTGGAGCCGAACCCACATCCTCCGCATCACGAGTGCTTTGCACTACAAATGGTGCTTCGGCGGCCGCACGTATACTTTCTTCGGTATTTATGTATCTGTACAGGATATAACCCGAGGTGTGTTAGCCTGCGCCACCCAAGGCTACGGTTGCCCATGGGAAACATCCTTTTTGACTGATGGTGTCACGCAATGATTGAGCTTTAGGAGCAGGCTGTTGAGGAATGATAATAAGACAAAGACAAATTTTTTTGAAGCGCTGTAGAAACAAAATAGAAAGTGCAAGTTTTCTCCGCTTTTTTCTATTTCGCGTTAAAAGGCTACATGGCAACTTGTAATTTTTTGCTTGTAATCTTCCATCTTTTTTTTGGCAGTCTAGTCATGTTATCTTTTAAACTACAACCTGTGGTATTTTCCTTGCAACGGTTCTTTTTACATGTGTTTGCGGCACACAAGTATTTTAGCAGCATTTTTTCCCGAGCAACCTTTGATATTTTTTAGAAAAACCATTTATTTATCATTGTTTTTAGAAAGTTATAGTCATACAACAGCCATTCGTTTCTGGAACAATTGATTGTAACCAAGCGCTGAAGTCATTGAGAAGTAATGTGTGCATTTAAAAATGATAATTAGTGATCCTGTGTTAAAAACTCATCTTTTGTCTCTGATAGTTGGCTGCCTTTCTGCACTATCAGCACAGGCGTGGTACCTAATTACTCCGAAATAAATATTCTTGACGCAAATAAATGCGTCTGCGTTTGACTATTCGAGTGGGTATTTGATACGTACAATTGTTATTCGATTCGTACTTAAAAAAAGCTTTATTTCGCAACCTCTAATGTGAAGCCAAGCAGAGTTCCGAAGCTACAACAATTTCTTCCTCTGGTAGCCAGTGCAACATATCCGAGTGTGTTGTCATTGAAGCTAGTACGGACAAATGAGGCCTGATAACCACCTATAGCAATATGGGGTAATGCACATTCTCACCGACGTTGGCTGTTGTTTGCGGATAACTTCAGCAATTGGAGTCATAATGAAATACGTTTTCTACCAAAAATAGTCGATTCCTCTGTCAAGTTTATTGTACCACAATACTTTGAATAGACCTTGCTGTTAGGGTGTGTCGACCCCTACTTTACTCGTAAGATTCTCTAAAAAGGACTATTAAATCAAGCTGCTTGTTAAATAACACTGGCGAACTAGATTCGCTGTTTGGCATCTCCCTCCTGTCGCGAAGTTATTTTCTCATCATTTTCGTGGTATCGATGATATGAAGTATCTGGTTACTCTTTTAAAAATTATTTGATCTACTAGGAAAGGCACGTCAGATCTGCCTTTGTCACAGCTAATACAAGTTGTGCCCGCAAGACGTATGGATAAACTAAGCCATCAAAAAATAAGGTGGTGAACTCTTTCAGATTGAGTCAGTCTGTTATCATCATCATCCTCGTCATCGTTATCATCCTCATCATCATAATCGTGCAGTTATGTCCACTGCAAGAAAAAGGCATTTCCCAACAATCCAGAATTTTCACTGCCTTGCGCTGTCGTATTTCAAGCTATGCCTACAATCAGAGCACCTAAGTTGCTGCCGTACAGGACCGCTCTGGCGACACGCCATGGTGGTGTAAGGACACTGACGAATCCCGACCTCAGCGGCCGGACTTCGATGGGGGCGACATGCAAAGAAGCCCGTGTAGCGTGCATTGGGTGCAGGTTAAAGAACCCCGTGGTCAAAATTAATCAGGAGCCCGCCACTACGGCATGTCTCATAATCATATCGTGATTTTCGCACGTAAAACCGCAGAATTTTATTAATTAGCGCACTTCCCTTCCCTTGACATCAATTCTGTGATTCTAACAGATCACCGGTTATCTGCATTACAGGGCCTGCCCAGCTTCATTTTTTCCTCCTCATGTGAACTAGCTGCCTCAGTCTGTGCGTGGAAACGATTTCGACTTCCACATTCCCTGTGAGAAGTTGATAAAAAAATCTAGAATCTGTCAGCATTTGAGGCACGTGACTTACTTTGACGTTTTAATCGACTCACTTACTCACGCACGTTATTGCAGTAATACTAAATAATTTTCATCATTGCTTGGTGAAGTGTATATCACTTACGCATATGTGCTATTCTCCATCATACAAATGCCTTTTGGCTGTCGATAAACTGATGTCACCAACGTACGCATGAGGAAGGAGTCCAAAGCAATTAACCATTTGCATCTCTGTACTGGCAGGGACCTACTGTTCTGTGCAGAAGTTCGTTAAACACGCGAATCACTTAACGATATTTCTGTCGGAATAGTATATTGTCATACAAAGCCCACCCAAGGACGACCACAGGTAAATACAGAACTAACTTTTGGTGCAAGGTAGTTCGTGCTGAAATGTGAATCCTACAGAGTTTTGCTTTACGGCGCTCAATATTCCGTAATGAGATGCTTAGAATTGAACTTGCCTGTAAGGTATTAAAGCTCGTATCAGTCTCTACGCAACTGGCGCTCATGCTTCGTCACCGAATAGTATGTTACTAATTATTCTCTTGTCACAAAGTGAAGACAAAAGACAGGGACGTGATTGGCTACCAGAAGACTTCCATGATCGGCTACATCTTGTAAAAGACTTAGCTTTGATTCTGCGTTTCATCTTCCTACTAAGCTACGGTACTGCATCTTCCTATAACAGAAGGATAGCAAGAGAATTTTTCCCAGAAATTCAGTGGCCCCCGAAAAAACCTCAATATTGATTTCCTCCGCAAAGAGTGTAATGGTCGTTGTGAAGCGCGAACCCTCGAGGGCGAAGGGTGGAGGTTGCAATGAGGGCACGTTAAACGAACACCCGCACACAAATCCTTTCAGCAAAAAATTATACGGGACGACATGTAAATAATCTTAGCATTCAAAAAAGTTACAAAGCACGCACAAAGCGAAGCACGTGCAGAAAGTACACATCCAAACATCTGCAATACATACGTAGCAAGTTTTCTGTATAAGAAAGTACTATGCAGCTAGATGCTCGAGAGAATTAAGATGTTGGAGCCCGTATCATTTATGCATCATGCCATTTGCCAGCTGTAACAAGGTCTGCCGGTATCGTTTGTCCATCAGAAGACCGCATCCATGCTTTTGAAAAAAAAAAAGACAACACTCTTGTATATCTCCCTGCCGTGATGGCCATTTGGACTCACTTCTGAGCAGTGGTTCCGGCGTTCTCAAACGAGATGAAATTGAGACAGAGACACGTGCTTGGATCTGGTGCTACCAAGGCGACGTGTTAGTTGCCCCATATGTTTAACTACGTTGGGTTACGCGCCCGTGTGTAAGCGGGCGTAAAAATGTGCCCGAATGATTGAACGTCCCACTGTATTCAAAAAGAAAGCAGCAACAAACTAGGAGGAGAATATTTCAAATAATATATATTTAGCGATCATGGGGTAAAAAAATACAGCGCAGAAACACAAGAAGGCTTGGACAAAACACCACAAATGTGTCTTGCTCACCCATGAAATCTAGTTTTGCAAAATATTGATTCGAGGCGAGCGGTTTGACCGCAGCCTGCAGTCTTGACTCATGGGATGCTTAAAAAATCTTGTTTAAGTATCAGGAAACGTTGCTTCACAAATTCATAAAATTATTGATACTTATCCCTGAACATGTTTCGGAAAATACGGATTTTAAAAACAGTGGTCATCCACGGCACGTGGAGTGTCGTCGCAGTCCCGCAAGAAAGCGGTAAGCAGCTTTTGCCAATTAGAGTGAAATGTCCATCACGGTGCCCGGCGTCAGCGTGCTTCCTCAGCCAACGCACTTGCAACACTTGGCGTACAATGATCTTAAGCTTTGACATTGTAAAGAACGGCGAGTTGCGCAACAAGATTGCCACCTTGCCACCCGATTACGACAAGGGGTGCAAGACGCGCACCTCCCCCTCTCCGTCGCTGCAGCTGCGAGGCGTCCAAAGAAGCGACCTTTGCGCTGGAATCCGCCGCCTTCCTCCAGCCCCTTCGACATTGTGACGGGACGAGTTTGGTGTGGGGACAATGATTCCAGAGTTCCTCAACGCGGAGCTGATCTGACACGCCTGAAGAAGCTACCGCGGGAACGTCTTATTTTTGCGCTCTCACGGTTCTGCATGTTGCAAAACAACGAGCGACCCTCGAGCGGCGTCGATTTTCCGGAACGGCACCACCTTCAACGCCGTCGCTTGGGCTTCGGAATGTGTGTGCCTTTGTGTCTGTAAACTGGTCTTCAGAGCAGCTGCGAGTTGGTGATGTGTAAACGAACAGCCGCCGCGTCGTAGGACCAGCGGATCGAGTGTATAAAAACTGTAGTTGTGCGAATGTTGGACGCACTTCTCTTGAGCAGTCATGTTAGACTGAGTCACTTCTCTCATGCAGTCATGTTGGACTGTTACTCTTTTTCTCAAGCAGTCATGTTAGACTGATTTAATTTCTGTAAATAAACCCTTTTCCTTCGTTCTCGATGAGAAGCAGTTCTTCACTTCATCAACGATCTCAGCGTAAATAAGTTGGACGACGGCATGGGCCAGCTACCTTCGAATTCATGCCGTACTCCAATCTTGGCAAAGGACCACGGACGAAGGGATTGAGCCCCCAATCCTGACAACTGGCTGACAGCGGTGAGATGGACTTTGCGACGTGGTGCTGTATCTGCGGTGAGTGCTTGGTTTTTGCTTTGACTCTCTAGGCTTCATTTTGTGGTTGTTCTGTTTAGAACAGTAGGGAAGCTAGATTGTTGTGTGTTAGCTAGGTTGTGTTTTCCTAGCTAGATTTAGAGAGCAGAATCAAGGCAGTAAAGCAGCAGTCATGGAGTTAAGGACACTGCTGAGAGACGAGTTGTTGATTGTTGGTGAGGAACTGGGCCTAGATGTACGCAAGGAAATGCTCAAATCGGAATTATTGGAGCTAATTTCCAATCAGGCCAGTGAGGAAGATATTGAAATGGGAATGGAACTTCTCAAAAAGAGAGAGAAATGGGAAAGAGAAAGAGAAGAACGGGACCGAGAAAGAGAAGAAAGGGACAGAGAAAAGCAAGAGAGAGAGGAACGCGATAAAGATCGCGAGTTTCAGTTAAGGAAAATGCAACTCGAACTTGAAAGCAAACGTTTGGAGATGTCTCAAGGAAGTGAAGGCGCTCTGGGACGATCAAGTGAGGCAGAATTGTACCGCATGGACAGGCTATTAAAGCCATTTGAGGTCGGGACCGACATAGGCTTGTTCCTAAGCAATTTTGAAAGGACTTGCGAGAAGATGAACTTCGGCCCGAGTACATGGCCACAGCGGTTGCTGTCTATGTTGCCGTGTGAGGCGGCGGAAGTAATCGCCAGACTGAGTGTGCAGGATGCATATGATTATGCAAAAGTTAAGGCTAGTCTCCTGAAGAAATACCGCCTTTCAGCCGAAGCTTTTCGGCAAAGGTTTAGGAGCACAGGCAAGAAAGATAGCGAGGGCTATCCGGAGTTTGCATATAGCTTAAAGGCCAACCTAGTCGAGTGGCTTAAAAGCGCGGAAGCGTACGACAGCAGAGACATGATCATTGAATGCATGTGTCTAGAGCAGTTTTACAAAACCATCCCCCAAGCTATGAAACTGTGGGTGCAAGACAGAGGTAATGTAAACACTGTGGAAAGGGCGGCTGAATTAGCCGAAGAGTACGCAACCCGTAGAAAGTTGAACGCCGAGGAGGGAAACTGGGACGGTCGAAATGGACCGCGGAAACCATTTCCGTTCAAAAAGGGTGCGCAAACTAGACGATCAGAGCCTGTAGACCTGGCGGAAAAGCCCACAGAAAAGAGCGAGGAGAAACTTAACGGAGAAACCGCACAAAAAGAACAGAAAAGAAAATTCGAATCTGTTAGACCAATTCGCTGTTACAAATGCCACAAACTGGGACATATAGCTGTAAACTGCGAGAAGCCTAGCGTAGTTTTTTCCTACGTGGAGGAAAAAGATGAGAATATGGAACTTTTAAGTCCGTATCTCCACAACCTGCAAGTTAATGGAAAACCATGCCGAGTGCTAAGAGACAGTGCCGCCACGCTGGACATTGTCCATCCGTCTTACGTGATGGTAGAGGACTTCACCGGAGAAGTAGCATGGATAAAACAGGTTGTAGAAGAACACAGCGTGTGTCTGCCCATGGCCAAAGTCAAAATCAGTGGACCATTCGGGGAGCTAGAGACTGAGGCTGCAGTTTCCAAATTTTTGTCACTGCAGTATCCCTACATCTTTTCGAATCGTTCGAATCAGTTACTGCGTGACAGAGGGCTCAAACTGGGAGAGGGCATAGTACAGGCATTGACCAGAGGCCAAGCTCGTAAGATCGCGGCGCTTTCGGCTGAAAATGCTCAAGCTCCTACAGCTGAAGCAGAAAAGGGGATAGCTTCAATACCCGAATCCGAGCTAGGCCCGAGGGACAAAAGAACAGTTGAGGATAGCCTGCCAGTTGACCAGCTCAATGAGAGCGTAGCACTAGAGTGTCAGAGTTCTAGCCTGCAGGAAGAGCATGCAGACGCGCTCACAAGCGAGACAGGGTCGTTATTATCACCGGCCTCAAAGAACTTTGATCAACTCTTACGCGTGGATAGAGAGTCACTGGCAGCTGAGCAAAAGAATGATGAGAGCTTAGCTAAATTACGTGACACAGCTAAAGAAGGCATTGCTAGGCGCAACGTAACGATACATGAGAAAGGAGGTTTGTTGTATCGGCATTACAGAGATCGAAAGGGTAGGATTTTAGATCAGTTAGTCATACCTACTAAGTATAGGGAGGACCTTTTGAGTCTTTGTCATGGAAATCGGTGGTCCGGCCACCTAGGCATAAACAAATCAAAGGAAAGATTGCTTATGGAATACTACTGGCCTGGCTGTTTCAAAGATGTAGAAAACTTTGTAAGATCATGCGACGCCTGCCAGCGTTCTGGTAAACCAGGAGAGACTTGGAAAGCTCCACTGAAGGTAGTGCCCTTAATAACAGAGCCTTTCAGACGACTTGTAATAGACACGGTAGGGCCTCTTCCAAAAACAAAATCAGGCTACAGGTACTTGTTTACCATGCTGTGTCCGGCCACCAAGTTTCCAGAAGCAATCCCTTTGAAAGAGCTCAGCTCCACCGAAGTAGTAGACGCGCTTTTGACAGTGTTTGCACGAGTTGGGTTTCCAGCCGAAATTCAGGCAGATCAAGGGTCAGTATTCACGAGCGCACTGACTTCCACATTCTTGCAAAAGTGCGGGGTAAAGTTAGTTCACAGTTCTGTCTATCACCCTCAGTCAAACAGTGTAGAGAGGTGGCATTCGGTGCTTAAGCGAGTTTTGCGTGCGCTCTGTTACGAACACAAGGAGGACTGGGAGAACTATCTGCCGGCAACTTTGTTTGCTTTGCGAACGGTTCCACATGAAGCGACAGGGTTCTCACCAGCAGAACTAGTGTATGGGAGGACACTCCGTTCTCCACTGAGAATGTTAAGAGAGATGTGGGAGGAAAGAGGGGAGAGTCCAACCGTGGTTGAATACGTGCTAAATTTACTGGAACGGCTAAGCGCAACCCAAGAACTAGTCGGAAAGAACATGGCACTAGCTCAAAAGAACGCCAAATTCTATTACGACAGGAATGCGAGGCTTCGTACGTTTAACGCCGGAGACCAGGTAATGATCCTCAAACCTTCAAGAAAGAACAAGCTTGAAGTTCACTGGGACGGGCCCGTTAAAGTGTTGCACAAACTTTCAGAAACTAACTATGCTTTGAGAATGCCCGGTCGCAGGAAGGAAGTGAGGATATATCACTGTAATTTGATGAAGCCGTATGTAGAGCGGAGCGGAGTCGTTAACTATACTGTCAAAGAGCCGGATGGCATTGGTACCAAGTTTAAGGAGTATAGGGCAACCTCCAACTCTGAAATCGGCCTAGAAGAAGTAGTGGAACACTCGGTAAGCTCTCATGCTCTAAGACCCGAGCAGCGAGATGAGCTAAAAGGGGTGTTAGGGGAATATCTCGACAGATTCAGCGATCGGCCGGGTAGAACCGAACTGATAACGCATGAAATTGAGCTGACCTCTACCGAACCAGTAAGATCAAAACCTTACAGGGTGTCTCCAAGACAGAGAGAGATTATGGAGGCAGAGATACAGCGCATGCTAGAGTTGGGAGTTATTGAGCCCGCTGAGAGTGACTACACGTCACCGCTAATACTCGTAGAAACCCCTAACAAGGACCCTCGTCCGTGTGTTGACTACAGGAAGTTAAATGCGATCACTAGGGATCAGCTGTACCCGATACCCAACATTGAGGAACGAATTAAAAGAGTTAGCGCTGCTAAATACATTTCAACTATAGATCTCGTGCGGGGGTACTGGCAAGTTCCCCTTTCAGAAAGTGCCAGCCGCTATGCTGCATTCATCTCGCCTGTAGGCACTTTTCGCCCTCTCGCACTCAGCTTCGGGCTGAAGAACGCGCCGTTTAGCTTCTCTAAGTTAATGGATATTGTCCTAAAAGACTTGCAGGAGTTCGCCTTACCTTATCTTGATGATGTAGCCATTTTTTCGGACAGCTGGGAACAACACGTATCGCACCTCAAACAGGTGTTCTCACGGTTGAGGGAAGCCGGCTTAACGATGAAAGCGGAAAAGTGTAGGTTTGGTTGTTCGCAGGTTACTTATCTGGGCCATGTTGTTGGTCAGGGCATGAGACGGCCGGCTGAGCTGAAAATAGCTACGATTGGAGATTTTTCTCAGCCGCGCACGAAAACGGACGTTCGTTCATTTTTGGGACTTGTGGGGTACTATCAACGGTACATTCCGAATTACTCGCAATTGGCAAGTCCATTAACAGACGCCCTCCGAAAGGGAGCACCGAGTAACGTACACTGGGATAAGGACAAAGAGAACGCTTTTCAAAGTTTGAAAACGCTATTGGTTTCTCGCCCTGTGCTTCGCGCGCCAGACTACACAAAGGAATTCATAGTTCAATGCGACGCAAGCGACAGAGGTATGGGCGTGGTACTTAGTCAAGTCGGCGACGATAACGAGGAGCATCCTATCCTCTACGCCAGCCGTAAACTAAATGTAAGAGAGGAAGCCTACAGCGCTTCAGAGAAGGAATGCGCTTGTTTGGTTTGGGCCGCCCAGAAGTTGTCGTGTTACTTGTACGGAGCGAAGTTCATCTTCGAGACCGACCACTGTCCTCTGACGTGGCTCAATCAAATGTCACACAAAAACGGCCGCTTGCTCCGATGGAGCCTCACTCTCCAAGAGTACAACTTCTCCGTTAGATATAAGAAGGGAAAGTTGCATAGCAATGCGGATGGTTTGAGCAGGCTAATTTGAATTCTGCGTTTGGGGGTCTCGCCTAAATTTTAGGGTTACTAGTGTTAATTTTATTAAGCGAAGAAGATCCCCTCTCATTTAGCAGGATTCCCTCCATGATTGCTGAATTTGTCAGCAGGAATTTGCTTCAGAAATTGGCATAGTGAAATGCAGCATTTTTTTTTTGTTTCTGCACTTATGTTGTTGTTGTTGTTTTTTTGAAGCCTAGCGAGTCTAAAGTGAGAGCCAATGCACGTCATCTCGGCGCAGAGCCGTGTTGTGGGGTTCATTTTGCAGTTGCCTGTCCTTGTTGGATGTTTTGGGGCGGTGACATCAATGCACAAGTGGTCGCTGCGAGCCAAGACATCAATCCCCCCCTGACCAGCAGCCGTTCTCTTCCTGCCTAGCGGTTGTCAGCGCTAGACAGTCGAGACTTTTCGGGCCATGGAGGCGCTGTAAAGAACGGCCAGTTGCGCAACAAGATTGCCACCTTGCCACCCGATTACGACAAGGGGTGCAAGACGCGCACCTCCCCCTCTCCGTCGCTGCAGCTGCGAGGCGTCCAAAGAAGCGACCTTTGCGCTGGAATCCGCCGCCTTCCTCCAGCCCCTTCGACATTGTGACGGGACGAGTTTGGTGTGGGGACAATGATTCCAGAGTTCCTCAACGCGGAGCTGATCTGACACGCCTGAAGAAGCTACCGCGGGAACGTCTTATTTTTGCGCTCTCACGGTTCTGCATGTTGCAAAACAACGAGCGACCCTCGAGCGGCGTCGATTTTCCGGAACGGCACCACCTTCAACGCCGTCGCTTGGGCTTCGGAATGTGTGTGCCTTTGTGTCTGTAAACTGGTCTTCAGAGCAGCTGCGAGTTGGTGATGTGTAAACGAACAGCCGCCGCGTCGTAGGACCAGCGGATCGAGTGTATAAAAACTGTAGTTGTGCGAATGTTGGACGCACTTCTCTTGAGCAGTCATGTTAGACTGAGTCACTTCTCTCATGCAGTCATGTTGGACTGTTACTCTTTTTCTCAAGCAGTCATGTTAGACTGATTTAATTTCTGTAAATAAACCCTTTTCCTTCGTTCTCGATGAGAAGCAGTTCTTCACTTCATCAACGATCTCAGCGTAAATAAGTTGGACGACGGCATGGGCCAGCTACCTTCGAATTCATGCCGTACTCCAATCTTGGCAAAGGACCACGGACGAAGGGATTGAGCCCCCAATCCTGACAACATTAAAGACGTGTGGCTGTAGTGGTTGAGCTGTTTAAGCTAGTACAGCGCTCGAAGACAGCGGACGTGGGCTCGAGTGTTTGCACCACAGCAACATGCGCTCGCATTTCTTGCTTTCACTATGTCCCTATATACAGGACGAGGGAAGTTCCAGAGCGCACGTGGTGACTTCCCGAACAGAAGCTCTCTCTCTCTCAATCTCTCTCTCTAGACTGTAATTGCTATTTTGCGAATTATGTAAGCTGGTTGTTCCTTTGTTCCGGTTAGCTAGTTGTTCCGTGTAGTTCGGTGGTATGTTGTCTGGCGTCGTTTGTTGCGTGACTGCGTACTTCCGCGATTAGCGTAATTCTTCTTCTCCTATGTTTTCTTTTTGCCGCGCGCTATTGTCATGGATACGTTCCAACGCGCCCGATTCGCTATGCTTGTCATGGAAACAAAATTCATATGTTTTTGTCTTTGAAGGTGTGAAGGGACGCTAAAGGGAAAAAAGGTCTTACGCCATTCCTCGTGCATACTAGTTCTGACATCGAAGTTGTCTGGGCTGCCCGCACGGTATCTTTTATCAGGATATTGTTCGGCTGCTGTTACCACCCACCAGATTCAAACAGCTATTTTATAGATCAGTTGCGAATTAACATAGACAAGTCATCTGAGGTCTTCCCTGCTGATATTACTTATCTGTCCGGGGACTTTAGCTTTCCATTACTTGACTGGGACAAGCTGTCATTACCATACAAGATGTCGACTGAATTCGTTAACTTGACACTTGACTACAACCTCTCCCAAACTGTATCGCAGCCAACCCGTGGCTCTAACATACTAGACCTTATATTTACAAACAATCCTTAAACAGTAATTCACATAGAACAATTAGACGGCTTTAGTGATCATAATTTGCTCCAACGCACCTCAAATACACTTTCTCCTGTTTCTAATATGTCACTGAAACTAATTCGTGATAATAATAAAGAAAATTACATTGTCATCACCACACTGCCAGCACCAGACGCTAGAGTCATTTTACGACCGATAAGTTGAAGAAAATTGGTTAATGTTCAAGGAAAAGATGTCCTCGTTAATTGACATATACATTCCTAGCATTAAAATTAGTAATCATATATGGAATCCTAGATTCATAAAAGCTCTTAAGCGCATGAAGAATAAAAAAGCGTCTGTACAAGTGCGCCAGGCGCTTAAGGACGCCTTCATCATGGAGTGAATACAAAGCGTACCTTAAGTCATATTGCATTGCCCAACGCACAGCAAAGGATAAGTAGTTTTCTAACGACCTTCCACAATTACTCAAAAACAATCCATCAAGGTTTTCGAAAACAATAGGCCCTAGTGAAAAGAGCAACCGCATTCTATTACACAATGACAACACAGTCGCTCTTTCTAAGAGTGAGTGTGCAACGGTTTTCAATTCCTTTTCCACAACTGTGCTCACTAGTGAGGATAGCTAAAATGTACCCTTCGTACCTGATTTCGATCACGATTACATGGCACCGATAAAAATCACGGTCGAGGGCATTGCTTGTGAATAAACAACCTTAAAGTGTCGTCTTCTTGTGGCATTGATGGAATCATCGCTTCTCTTTCAAGCGTCATTCTGGTTCATATATTCAGGCAGTCCCTAATGTCTGGTATTCTTCCTTCCGACTGGAAGATAGCAAAAGTTGTACCGATTTACAAAAATGGAAGTAAAAACTCGAGTGAAAATCACAGGCCCACCTCGCTTACCTGCATTTGCTGCAAAATGCTCGAACATGATATCGCTGCGCATATATATAACCATCTCGAATCTAGCAGTTTATTTTTCCGCAGTTAACACGGTTTTACGAAAGGCTTTTCGTGCGAGACATAACTACTCGAATTTACAACAGATATCCATCTTAACATGAATCACTACTTACAGACTGGCTGCTCATTCTTCACTTTTCCAAAGCGTTTGATCCTGTTGCACATTACCGCCTCATGTCGAAATTACCTGCGTTAAAATTAGACTCATGTACATTGTCATGGCTACGTAACTTTCGATCTAATCGAGAGCAATTTACCTCTGTTAATGGCTTCAATTGCCCCAAATCTAACGTACTTCTGGTGCGCCACAAGGAAGCGTCCTTGGGCCTCTCTTTCTTCTAATCTATACAAATGATCCGCCTAACAAAAAATCGCCTTGCATTCGAATATTCGCTGATGATTGCATAATATACCATCCAGTAACCAATAGTGATGATCATATAGCGCTCCAATGAGACCTAGACATTGTGAACCAGTGGTGTACTACACGGCTCAAGACACTAAACGCGTCAAAATGTAAAACAACGTCTTTCACCCGTAAACTTGTTAATTTGCAGTTTGTCTACCACATTAACGATAGTATTAAATCCCCGACTACACAATCTAAGTATCTTGGCGTGCTCCTTACACCTAGCCTATCATGGTCTGAGCACGTTACGTGTGTCTCTGCCAATGCATCTAAATCATTAGGTTTCTTGCGCCGGAACTTGCGCAGCGTTCCATCTGCCTTGCGTAATATAGCTTACTTAACGTTCGTGCGATCCCAGCTTGAGTACGCGTCTGCCATTTGGTCTCCACACCAGCATTACCTAATTGAAGCGTTGGGAATCATTCAGAATAGGGCAAGTCATTTCATTACTCATAATTACAGCGCCCAGTCTAGCATAACGCAGATCAAAGCCTAACTATCGTTGCAGTCGTTGAGTACTCGCGGTGATATTGCATCGCTGTCATTATTCCATACATTCATTCACTCTGACGGATTATTTCTACCATGCTTGAAGCACCACGTCTTCACATCACGCAGATTGCACAATAATTTCAGGTATGTCTGCGTATGGGGAGCGACACAAGCATTCAACTTTGCACCACTGCCTCGCGCTATCCATCTCTGGAACAGCTTTCCGAATAGCATTGCGTCGCTCAGAAATCATGATACCTTTTGCAGTAATTTGGTGAAACATATTTCCCTACACTGTGCGTAAGGTTGAGTTAGTACACGGGCTCTTATCGATTTCATTACGTTTACGTTTTCAATGTATTGGCACGCGTTATGCCATGTGTTTGTTTTCTGTGTATAACGTCTCAAGGCAAAGTATCTTGCTGCTTTTATGTAATACTTTTTGCTGTTGTTGCTGCTTTTATGCAATGCTTATCTGTTCATTCCTTTTTTCTTTTTCTTTTTGACATCTTTCTGTGCATACGTGAATTTCATCGTTTTGTGCCAATGTTCGAATCCCTTTATGCATCGATATCTTTTTACCGATTGTATATCTTGTGATAAACTTTACCATATGCCCCCCTCACGCTATACCTCTTCGCAGGCCAGTGAGGTCTTTATAAATAAAAAAAAATAATAAGTTATAGGCTGTATTAACTCTCTTAATAACGTGTCATGATGGACTGCCGATAAATGTCTCAAAATTGCATAATTTTATTACGATTCGCAGGATACTACACTGAAAAAGAGCCAATGTAATACCGAGATGAGTGGTGAATTTTCTAGTGAGTACTCATAATTAGGAGTAATTACATATCGGCAATTATAAAAGTCAGGTTTGTCGCATTTTTCTTTTGATACAAATTATTGTATCATAGGCTCAAAGTACGTGGACAAGTTGACTAAGGGTTGCAAAAATAAAGCGCGACAAAGGAACGATGACTTAAGGAACTGATATATATATATATATATATATATATATATATATATATATATATATATATATATATATATATATATATATATATATATATACACAAGACGGAGCCACGTTGCCTATGAAGATGATTCAATTTGCCCGCAGCTCAAGGTCCTTTGTTATTCCTTGCCCCACGACTAGGCAGAACTGACACAAAACAAACATCGTACACGCTACGACAGAAGTGGTCAGTAAAGAACACTTCCTGCAATAACAAAGCAGCCACTCGTTCCTCGAGAGGAGGTTAAGTACAAGCCAGAAGCGATGTCGTCAAACTTCTAACTGATATCGTGTCACCAGTTTTGGCGCATATCGTCAATATTCTATTCGTCACGGTTGTGTTTTCAGTATGGATGAAAATTGCCAAAGTGTTGCTACTTTACAAATTGAAGCGACAAGCACAGAATAGAAAACTTCCGTCCAATTTTGGTGCTACCGTTCATGAGCAAGATACCTGAAAAAATATTCGCGAGGCGCCTTAATGACTACATGGACAAGCACAACATTCCTTGTCTGCACCAATTAGGTCTTAGAAAAGGCCTTTTCCACAAAAACTGCAGTCTTAACATTTACAGACATAATTAGAAAATCAATAGACAGGGGTTATCTTGCGGTGCGATCATTCAAAGATTTTGCGAAAGCTTTCGTTTCTCTCAGCCATCTTATATTGAACGGTGAATTGCTTCGTTATGGAATAGAATAGCTTTCACGTTAATTCGCAGTCACCTAAAAAACAGGCAACAAATTGCTCAACTAGAAGATTTTCAGTCCAACAATAGCCTTACTAACCTCGGTGGTCCCCAAGGATCTATACAGCTTGCGTGTGCTACCTCTGTACTCTATGCAGACGATACTAACTTTATAATGGCCGATCGCGAGGAATACAACCTAATTAATAAGCTTAACTCTGAATTAGAAATTGTGCACGGTTGATGCACATTTAATGTCCTTCCCTTTAACCAAACGAACACAGTTTCTATATTATGTGAAAAAAAAATGAAAAGCAATGTTCATTCAAGAGAGAGAGAGAGAGAGAGTAATATAGGAAGGCAGGGATGTTAACCAGTCAATAGTCTGGTTGGCTACCCTACGCTGGGAGAAGGGAGAAGGGGAAGCGAGAGAAGGTGTAATGTTCATTCAAATGTCGTTTACAGTAGCAATCCTATAAAACTATCTAGTGAAACAAAATTTCTCGGTGTTATCATTGATAACCACTTAAAATTCCACCTTCATGTAATCCATAGGGCTTCATATGGCTTGCATGTGCTCTGGAAGTTATTTCGCTCCCGGCGTATTTATCAACCTTTACTGCGAATTTGTTCACTCTCACATGAATTACTGCATAGCGATCTAGGGTTGCACATACAAAACTCGTGTGTCACCGGTGTTTACACATCAAAAAAGAGTTCTTCGCATTATAGCACCCCTCAATACGCATATTAAGAGTGATGGCTTGTTTAAAACCCTGAACGTCTTCAACATTTACGATTTGACAACATACAACATCGCCTCGATCATGCATCAAATATTTTTTTTTGAAAAACTAGCCTTGACAACACTCTCGCTTCGCCCCTCACCTCGCACTGTTGGGAGCACACCGCGCTGTCGTTTTTTATTGCCTAAGGTCAATACTAATTACGGTCGCTCTACGCTACAGTTTACAGGCATCTCAGTTTGGGATAGCCTTGATAGTAACCTAATCACTCCAAGAACAGCACATACATTTCTTTAAAAAATTTAAAGCCCTCACTTATTGGCAAAGCGTAGCACTGCGCATGCTTGCACATATCCTCACATTTTCTTTTCGTGTGCAGATCTATTTTGATGATGTAAAAAAGAAACTTGTGTTGAAAAATCTATAACTTATGTCTGAAATTTCCTATGCTACTGTATTTTCTTGTTTTACTTATTTCAGCTACTTTTGCTTTATGTGATCTCACAGTATAAAATATCAGCTGCCGTAGAAGTGTTTGTTTTTTTCCTTAATAACAATCGGTAGGGACTCTTTAAAAAATGTGTTGGGTTCCAAAGTGTGCACCCTGTAATTGTATACTTTATTTATGTTAAATAAACTTTCAACATTTCAAGGCCGCCCTGGTGTTTCCGTGCCGCCTTGCCATGACATCAACATCTTAGACAGCGTCTAGACTCCAGTCTAGTTAATTAATTGCTTACCGCAAAAGACGGCCCACATTTCTTTTCTAAATGGACCTAGAACTCAATGTAACAACATTGAAAAAAAAATACCTTTCTTGCTCCAAAGCACGCTAAGTGAGAGAAAACGCTTTAAAATCTGTGACGTCCCACAAACGAAGCAACGCTGAGAAATCTGCGAGAAATAAAATTAAAAGTTTTAAGCTGTTTGATTTCTGAACCAAACTAGGTTACTGCAAAAGCGGCGGGCACTGAGTGGTCGTAGGAACAGCGAAAGTAGTCACAAATATGTTTGCAAGTGCGTCGCATTAAAATCACGTATTGCCCATTACCGAAGAATAACATTTCGGCGAAATTAATCTCCACAGGAGACGCGCAGCACATTTCGGCCACAAATTCGGCCCGGAACTATCGGCCCATGCGGCAGGTAAATGTGACACAGCGCTGCCACCGACCATAGCGTCTAATCCTCCAGACGGCAGAAAGCTCTCGTGCGACAGCAAGTGCCCTTAGCCGAGAAAGTCAAGAGTACGAAAAGAAGTGAAAGAGCCAAAGAGAACTAGTCGCCTAAAAACGGGAGAAAAGGCCAAGTAAATCAGTTCAGTACGGCATATGTTTGTGCTACATTCATATGTAGGTAGCATTTGTTTCGTTGCGTATATTCGCATAGAACAGAGCGGGTGACCATTTCTGTTTCTTTTGATCTGTTCTGTCATTCACTGAGTCTACTTATCCTGAGTGTCCCTTCAATGGTTTTCATGTCAGCTGGTGGATGGTGGATGGTGGAAAAAAAGTGAGTCAGACACGTACGACCTTGCAGAATCACAACCCAGTCAATTCGTAGCGTAGCTGTTTCTTTTGTACAGTCAGCGTTGATTCAAGCCGACCTCTTAGCTTTTCTCTCATAATAAATTTCTCTCTCTCTCTCTTTCCGCTAAGTTTGCTCTAAGTTGCGTTCACAGTTCTACCAGGGCAGTGGGATAAATATTTCATTATTAGTACAACAGAAATACAACGCTCCGGATTGTTTTAACATGTAATTCACTGCTAAGCTCGTAATTAGTCAGCACATTTTGAATCTCGCCTAGACATTACCCATAACCTGTCTCTAATTAAAATAATATACAGATGATGTTCCTTGTTTAGTTCACCGAGGGCACCAGGGAAACCTGTAGGTTTCGCTGGTGCCCATGATTTTGCCTTCGCGCAATCCACAACGTGATCCTTATTTCTACCAAATATGAAGTTTGTATACATTTCCTTCGTGAAACCGAGAAATATGGCGTGAAATAATCGTATAACGCTTTCGAGCTCTTGCTAAAAGAACTGCGCACAAAGGCTGTAATAAATCCACATGCATTTAGGTTGGCGTACAAATTTATTATCATAGCGCTCTCCCAGTTTTCGCTAAGTGCGATCCCAGTCGCATTTGCAGTTACGCTAGGGCATCGTTCTCAATCTTGCGCCACTCGTAAAGTACACTGTTAACGGTACAGAGTACGTAATTTATTGCAAAGACCGCAATTAACTCGAACACAAACATTTTTTTCTACAGATTACCCAGAATATATTCCTTACTTTCGCCAAATATAATCAAGTCTTTTATATTCGCCAAGGGCATTGAAGAAACCAACTAAGAAACCCTTTTGACACACAAACATAATGAAAAAAACCGAGGTTTGAGTAATTATTTGCAAAGCTTCTTCTTAAGCCGGCAACGTGAAAGCTTCGCCACAAATTAAACTTTAGTTTTCCCTTATTTTCACTGAATTCGAAGTTGTCATCTTGCAGAGTTGTTTTAGGATTTCCGGAAACATTGCGCATACCGGCGGTATGACACCCTGGAATGCTCGAATACGTAACTTTCTACAAAAGGTATAATTAGCCTTCTCGGGTTAAACAGTTAACGTTTGTCACTCACAACACACATAACACATGGCCCCCATTTTCTGCAAATATGAAATGTCGGCCATTTACCGTCTTTTCTAATTATGGAATAACTTTTTAAGCGTTGCTTATAGCGCCTTCAACTGTCCAAAATCGATGGTTTATTCATTTTCATTGAACTCTTCATTGACACTCACACTTCAAAATTTGCTTGCACAATGCCCCTAATATTTCCCACATTACCTTAAAGTATAAACTTTGTAAGTGATACAGTTTTCTTTAGAAAACCGCGAAAACTGCATAAGGTCTGTCAACGCTTCTAGTCGCATTAACAGCTTCACTGTAAAATGTGGGGAGAAAAGAAAATATAATGAGGAGAGTGTCCCTTATCTTGTTCTTGTTTTTTTCTAAAGCACTTTCACTTCTTCTTGTCTCTCTCACATTCTTAATCTTTTACGCAGCGCTGTCTACGCTGCCGTATTGATGTCAATGGAGCACAGCGCGCGCATAATGCGGACGCGTGCCCTGCATAGTAGACCGCCAGTGAAGGCTATTGGTACGCGCTGTCACGATTAATAAAGAGCGGCGCCAGACAATGTCAATTTTTTGTGACGCACTTACCGAACCCTGTACTGAAAAGGTCACCTCCGCATCGCGCCCTGTTGACCCGTCGAGTAAGTCCGACGCTTCACAAGGTCCCGGATCATCGTAGAAAAATATCGAACTAATTGCTCATCACTGGATGGCTTCTCGTTTAACAAAATTTCCACATGGGCACTTTGATCCATGCTGTCCAGCTAGGATTTTTTTTACGCTGTGTATAAATGTCGGCGTTGCCAAAATGGACAAGAAAAATATGCTGTTTGCACCTTTTTTGCTAAAGTGTCAACTCTGTGTCACATGCATGATTATGACAATGGAAGTATACACATTTATGCTGACAGTTCAACAACTTTGTCAGGATCAACATACACATTTGTAATTCCATTCCTCGAAATACGCCAAAGTTGTGCTCGTTTACGCGGGACGTCCTCAGTGGTTGCAGAGCTCCATGTAACACTATTGGCCACTGAATTCATAGAAGCAAAGGAAAAATCTGCTGTGGAGTCATTTCTAACGAATTCGAAGCCGGCTCTTCAATCCTTGTGGGGCTTCTGCGAGCGTGATTCTAACTCAATGATGATTTATCAGATTTCATTTGAAGAAGCTAGAGCTAGGTTGTCAGGCCATCAAACGAAGCCGCGATAAACTACTGGACATGTCGCGTTGTATATCAGGAAACACTGAAGCCGCCAAAATGGCTAGAGACGCACAGCATTTCATTCTTGCCATGCTATCCCAATCGACGAGGACTGATGCTAACACAAAAACAAAACAATTATGCAACTCTGTAACACAGTTTCACCGATTCGACGCCAATTCTGTGGACTGTCTTGTGTATAGAGATGACTCCATCTACAGATACAGATCTTTGCTGGTGCTGGCCGTCAGATAGATTATTTCATCGCATCAGGTTGGAAGTGACGCATGTCCAGGTAGATTCGGTATGGTATACGTCATTAGGTTGTGCCTTGTAGCACTTGCATCCATTCATCGGAGAACGCAGAACGTGTTCTAATAAGCCACCCTAACTTTGAACAGCAAATGTGTGCTTTAAAGGCAACATTGATGGCCCTTGATAATCGAAAACAGCGATTAGCTCTGAAAAGCTTATTAACCTTCTTTACGGAACATGGCATTGTATCTCTGTATGAACATATTGTATGTCATTGAGTGCTATTGGCAAGTCGTAGCATTATGTGGGAGTTAGAGATTTGTTTGTGTTTGATTGCAGAAATTGCAAAAAAGGCTGCTTTCTTTTTCTTCTATATTAACTTTTTAAACATGTATATGAAATGTGCTTCTTTGCCGGAACAATTTTTATGTGCATAACACCTCGTGGTATCGTCCCTTGCTCATTGGACACTCGATTGATTGCAGAAAAGCCACCAGCACAATAGTCGCCAACCTTTACAATTTCACCAGAATATATAACATCACGCTGCATAGACGTCCCCTGAGAGATTATGTTAAGAACATATTCACACGAGAGCAACGTTTAAGAACTAATAAGGCTATTTGACTTACGACCCATACTAAGTGAACGATGATGTTGAGGCTGGTGTGTGACAGAAACAGTGGAAGTCGCGCAAGGTCGGCGATTAAACAAGTCAGTGTGACTATAGCACGGTCACAGAACTGTTCACTCATTTCAAAGGCAATATGAGACAATAAACTTAATGTTTTCACTGCAGTGCAACCTGAGAGGGATAGAAAACGTTTAATGATATCTGGAGAAGTTATCCTAGCACCTAGCCTGGCATGATTCTCCAGGCGAGATGGTGAGGGTTGAAATAAAGGGACTAAGATAAAAATACAAAAAGAAAGCACATACGCACACATACACTAACACAAATGCATTTGCACAAAAGTTCTTTACAGAGTCTCATTGAGGCTTGTATCCTGTCGGAATAAGGGCTTTAGTGGAGCGCAGTTCACATCCCGGTCTTTGTCGCGGCCCAAGAACTTCCCGCAGCTGAATTGCGTGCCATGTCACATTTTTAAAACATTCGTTAAAACAACCGTTTAGGTTGCTAGGTGACTAAAAATACAAATTACGCTATTAGTGATCGCCAACACCACAGGTGGGACCTAATAGCATGCTGAACAAATGGATTCAGTCCCCTGAGTTCTTTGCGTCGATGCAGCATTTTCTCGTAACGAATACAAGTAGGTTTCTTCTGAAACACCACTAATCATGTGACGCCCTAAGACTTTGCAGCAAGAAATGAAAATTGGAACCCTTTAATGATTTTTTTTCTAGTTCACAAGTAGAGAGGGCAGATTACCGAGGTTAGTGTTTAGGAGTCAGGAAATAATTATAGAATCTTTCTGATGTCTTCGTACGCTTGTATGCGTCAATAGCTATCAAACGAGTGGTGAGAATAAAGACATCCACAGATGAAGCAGACAGGACGAGCACTCATCCTGTCTGCTTCGCCTGTGTACGTTTTAATTTGCACCACTCGTCTAATAGCTACGTGTCCCCGACTAGCTCAAAAAGAAGTACTCCTAAGGGTTGATGAGCATTTCAATCGTCTCAAGGTACCAGTTCTTGCGAACAAAGCCGAACCACAAACGGATCCAAGGAAAGCGTGCGAGACAGACAAAGATAGAGAGTTGAGAAAGACGGGAACAGCAAAATCTCTTTCGTCCAAGGTGCTTCCAGCAAACTCGTTTTGCATATAAGGAAATAAGGCTTATCGTAACTAGTCGCTCGATCGCTCAGCACTGCATGCGCCGGTACAACATTCGGGGCTCTGCCTCAACAGTGGAAGGAATGAGGACGATGCATGATTGGGGCGAAAAAAGTTCCACTGGCATGGGAAACGACTCACTGCCGACAAAACTGCCGCGCCAGCCGGGCGCCGCGAACTCTTTTTCTACAACCCTGTTTGCTCGCATTTGAATTGTGATTCTGCAACGTCAAATAAGTCTGCCATGATTTTTTCTTTCGTTTGATTTGAAGAACAAAGCCCGTAAGTAGCGGCTGCCGCACGCATACGAGGACCACAGGGTGTGCTTCTTGCTGCACTGAATTGCACAGATTTTAAATTACTAATCTCTACGCTGCAGCGCAAGGCTCGAGCGGTCTATAGAAGTAAGTGTGGACAACCGTATGAGCCATAAGCCTGCGAGAAATGTGTCTCTACACTGCAAGTATGACGCATTTAGGTTCTTTCTGGTTGCCTGTATGGCTTCGTCAAAAGAGTGTAGTTGTTTCTCTGTCAAATTTTTACAATTCAGGGAATACAAAAAAACAGGATGCGTTGACGACAGTAGTAGCACTGTTAGCGCAATCCTGCCACGCTTTCAACCACGGCACGTTAGAAAGCATCATTGAGTTTCGTCATTGCTCTCGCAGAAGGGGACAAAAATTTCGGGTACGCTGTGTCGGGGACGCAGCCGCAGTGTCGTACACGTGAAACGTTTTGTGCGTGCTGATGAGGGTGTGTGGACGCTATAGGGCACTGAAATGACGTAACCAAATATGCAAGTGACCTTTATTGATGCATTTACAAAACTTATGTGCTGAATTTATGATACAGTAAGGTAAGACGGTGGGGGGAAGGGGATAACACCAGTATTATCTTGCAATCATGCTCGCTCCCTATTTGCAGTGGGCCCGCTGTGGTCGAAGTTCATGCGCGCGAATTGGCCTCGCCATGTTTGGCTGCCCGAGTGTCCTCACGCCATTTCTGTACTCTACACTCTTAAACAAACTTACACCCTTTGGGGTGTACATTTGCCACACAACAATAATCGCCATCGGTCTTGCTTGCGTTTCCTTTCTTGAAAACGCTGCGCTCGTTACTGATTTGTCGAGGATACTCTGTCGTGCTGATAACGCGCATGCCGTTCGTGACTTGGAAGTACTGGGCTCGCAGCGCTAAAGAAAGGAAATGCGGGCAAGACAGATAATGATTATGGTTGTGTGGCAAGCTATACGACCCAAATGGTGTGATTTTGTTTAAGAATGTAAGGGTCGAACGCGGGGGCACCATGGCCGAGAAATCGTCATATTTCTGCGGAAAATTGCACACTCGGAAGCATTCTCGCTCCTAATGAGCAAACGTTTAAGTTGGATGGATTATACTTACCATGACAGAGCGAGCTGACTCAAACGCCACCACTCCCGGTCGCACCGACAGTCGTACTGCTGAGCTAAGCCTCTCTGAATGCCGAGTTGAAGGCTAAATTTAGCTTTGATTGCGTCATGCGTGGCTCGAGAACGGCGTCATCAGTGCTCCCCATGCATGCACGGTCAAATTGCGTCTTTCCTCTATACGCAACGATACCAAAGTCAGTATCGTGGTTACTGTGATTCCAAATAAATAGGCGATGATGTTATGACATGGTTTCATTACACGCGGTTTTACCAAGCGACCACTCTGACCGACTTTAAAAACGTCTCACGCCAAAAAAAAAAATAATCCTTTATGCACTAGACATCGCCTCCCTGCATATAAAATATGCTCATTGGAAATGCTGCGTCATGTAAGCGTGTCTTCAACCGACTGCAGGAAGCATACCTCGTGACGCCACCTGGAGCGACAGCATACTGCCTATCACAGGATCTTTCCTTTCTAAACCCACACTGCGCATCGGACATAATAGAGTACTTTCGGATAAAATTTTCAAGGCGGACGTTTACGACTACCTCAACGATTTTATACATTGCCGGTAATATAGATATGGGTCGGTAATTGTTAAATGTGTAATCTGTGCCACACACTCTATAGCTAGCTCGAGTTCTTCCGGGAAAACGCGACATTCGAGCCTACGACTAGCAATATGAGCGAGAGGGCTGGAAATTATGTTCATTACGCGTTTCACGGCAGCTGGTTTCATATCATCGTATCTTGCAGCAGCGTTATATTTTGGGTTACGTATCATATCCGTCACTTCGTAATCCGTAGTTGGCGACAATAAAAGGGAAGAAATAGTAGCGCTTTTTTCATGGGCATATGTACTTGTGTGTTCATTGTGAACAGGAGGTGTGTGCTCTCCGCTACGAAAGAATTGACGGTTTAGTAAAGCAGCAGATTGCTCATAGCTTAGGTTACATTGAATCGAAGACGCAACTTTGGGTGCGGCAACATTCTTTCTTTGAGCGAGATTGTTAATTGCCTGCCAAAATGTTCTTTGGTCATTTGATATACAAGGGAATAAAAATTCTCATAGTAATATATTTTTGCATGTTTAAGCTCTGCATTAAGCTTGATGCGCTATTTTTTAAGCTCAGCAAATTTCTGCAGATCACGTGTCTTAACAAAATAATGAGATGTTATTTTTCACCACAATCCTATTTAAAAGTAGGCGCGTGATTCACAGTTTCTTAATCTTATTCCTGGAACTTCATTTATTTCTAATCTTTATAGGAAAGGCGAGCTCGTAGGAGTGCATGAAACTGGCACAAAAAGAATTTCATATGCTTGAGTTACATCGCTTTGCATTATGATCGGTTCCCGGTTAGTCTTCTCGATAGCGTGCTATATAATTTGGTCCTAACATAATAGTTCTGCGGAAACCCGCAAGATGGAGAGAAGTAATGAATAAAGGGAAAATCAGACATCCACACGTTCGAAGCAATAGCTACAAAGGAAACCCATACGAGTTCCTCGAAAGAAAAGCCTCATAGTTGAAGAAAAATTCGTCCTGGTCCCGGACTAGGACTAATTTTTCTTCAACTATGAGGCTTTTCTTTCGAGGAACCCGTATGGCTTTCCTTTGTAGCTATTGCTTCGAACATGTGGATGTCTGATTTTCCCTTTATTCATAATTTAGTCTTAAATCCCGATATGAACTCACCAATTTTTATACTGTTATCTTTTGTCATCGATAAGAAACAAAAGGTAGGTAGATGACCAGTTAAGTGCAGTGACAGGAGACCAGCAAAAACATTTGGGCAAGGCGCGCTTATGATCATCGATGTCAAGGTCAGAAAATCCACCAAAAACACTCCTTTGCGTTTCCGGTGCACCGGTGTACTGACAAACTGTAATATAAAATATTTAAAGACAAGTTCTCTTGTCGAAACGTTGGCTCCCGCATTTACTTTGTTCTCTTTTTGCTCATCCCTGCGACAAATGTATCTTGGGCGATTCTCTTCAATAAAAGCTCAAATCTTGCCGCAGTTGCAAAAGAAAGAAAAAAAAAACTAAGAGGCTTTATCGCAGCCTATTCCCGTCTATTCAGCAGCATAAACGTGTCCGTGTCTATGTCTTTATTATATTGAAATGATTTCATTCATTTACTTTTGTTTTTGTTGCGTTTGTGTTTTTATGTTTCCGCCAGCTATGGTTTCATTTCACTCTGCAGAGCTTTATTTAATCTCTGAGCTGTTAAACAACTGTTCAGCTGTACCTTCGCGGAATTTCTCCCACCAAAGAAATTGCATTCCTTTCATTTCCTCGCCTACAGACGAGAAGGACTCGGCCTTCCAAGCCTGGAATGTTGAAAACAAGGGAGGACATTCCTGCTGTCTAACTCCCCCTGGGCGCCCATGTGCCACATTGAGCCGTCGAATAAAAGAGCCCTTCTTTGACGCTTTGTATTTGATTAGCAAGGCGACATGCGTCGTTACTGCCGCAGATATCTTGCGTTCATTTATATATATATATATATATATATATATATATATATATATATATATATATATATATATATATATATATATATATATGTGTGTGTGTGTGTGTGTGTGTGTGTGTGTGTGTGTGTGTGTGTGTGTGTGTGTGTGTGTGTGTGAGAGAGAGAGAGAGAGAGAGATAACGTGAAGAAAGGAAGGAAGGGTCCCGATTTTTTTATTAATCATATCATAAGCAGCCGACAAACAAACCAAATTGCAAAGACCTCCAATAACCCAAGTAATTTCCTCCAAGAAAATCTCGTCCGTATAGAGTGGAGGAGTCTGGCTATCACCGTTTCGTTTCACGCGGCTCTAGTCGAAAACTTCGACGATGGGAACGCCCTCGCTACAGCTTTGTCAAGGATTCTGTGCGCAATCGTGAGCAACATACCGGTCACCCTTTTATGCCCCCGTCCCGCACTACTACTGCACTACGTTTCATTCGGAGGGCTGTCTATATTGCGTTTCGGCAACAGACAGCCCAAAGGCGGAACTGCAGCTCACTGGTATCCTTGGTGTACAGTACTCGTTAATATTTTTTTCCTGCTCTCTTCGCCTTGATTATTGTCGACAGGGTTGTGCGTTTGAAAGTTGTTTATATTGCCCGGAGGGCTAACTTCCGTATTTTTCTGCGCTGAAGATTGAAAAAAAGACAGTATCCTTGAAATGAAAGGTAAAAAAAAAATTTATAGGGCGCTTAAGCTTCGCCTTTAAGAGCGGAACGCGATAACATTCAAAGATCCCTGACTGCTTCTCAGGCTTCCCAGTAACTGAAGCTTATTTAACCGTAATGTTTACCGGAGAATGCTGGTGGCGAACGCTGTGCACGATGGCATCAACTCATATCAAATTACTTTATTTGGCATTCATGAAAGCCTAATCACCTAAGGAATGCGAGGACGAGAACAAGTCGGCATGAAGCACCTTCACAACCTTGCAAAGCAGAGATGATCTGATTATGCATTCGTAGAACAGTATTGAAATATTCGAATAGGTTCTAATAAAACAAAAACGCAGTCAAAGGCAGCCAATAAGGATATATACTGCTCAGACGAGTAACATTTAAGACGTCAATACTGGCTTAGCACTTGCGGGACACGGTAAATTGGTGGCCTCTAGCAAAGGCCATCGTTAACCGGCAGTGGAAAGGTAGGTAAAATGATAGTGTTTAGAGCGGTTGAGCGTTTCTCTTTTTTTTTCAGACTAATGGGCTCATGATTTATGGACTGGGGTCAGAATAAAACAAAATGCGGGACAAAGTATGACATCACAAAGAACGCTGATAGATAATAGTCACTAGAAATGACGGTGTTCCTGAGTTTTTGAAATAGCGTAATAAAACACGTTACCACATATACACAAAAGAACCTACATGATTCTAAATGTCAACGGAATACAAAGCTCAACGACAGGAAGGTAAATGTGATAAGCATTGTATCATGCAAGGCTGTAACAAATCAATTTCATTGATATTAGCAACATCTTCTGGTAAGTGTAAATATAAAGCAAAGAACGGGCAAAGTTTCACCCTGTCCTGCACGCAACAGCATGGCCCACAATTCTCGCATCTCCTCAAGCAGTTTTTGTTGTTGTTGCTGTTGCTGCTGCTGCTTGGCCACCTACAAGCATAAGAGGTTCGACACCAACGGAGGAAATGACAAGTTAGCAATAGCGTTTTATTTCGGATAAGTTATATTTACCCATATTGCCAGTCATGGAAACCAAGGTCTCACTTGCGCAGTTGTTTTCGCAGCGAAGCTGTATAAGGTTAGGGCTCCGTGTATTTTTCGTGTGTGCCAAGAAAAACAGTCACCATCAGTGGCTCATACCCCCGTAAGCAAGCAAAAAAGGTGATGGCTCATAGCCCTGTAAGGCAGAGGCTACAAGCTCTCAGCAAAGTGAAGTGAACAGTGCTTACAGTCTTTCTAACAACGCATGAATTGTAGAGAACAGCATGTCGTGAACTGTCATCATCAATGGCTCATACCCTCGGAAGTAATGGCTCATATCTCCGCAAGCAACCAAAAAATTAGATGGCTTTTAGCCCCGTAAGGTTCATGGCTACTCACTTTGCGTGGGTTAGTTGCGACGACAATACCCCCGTGGTCGTCATCTGTGATTTAAATGTGGATGTGTCGGGACCGAAAAGGGAGTGGTTTACTTGTTTTGTGTTGTAGGCATATCGCTTGCGATGCCACACCGACCCGGCCCAACTCACCTCCCAGAGGTGAACGCGCATCGATTTGACATTATTAAAGAATGTGTTTGCATATATCTCAAGACACACCAAAGTCTGATACTGAGAAGTTCATGACCACGCACTTCGCATGGTTTAGCCGTGATGACACTACTCCTGTGATCATCGTCGGAGACTTCAATGAGGGCATTTCAAAACCAGACAAGAAATTATTAATTCAATTTGTGCTAGAAAAGTTTGGTTTGAAGTGACTCACCAACTGCTCAACAACGGTAGCCTATAGATTTACCTTTGAACAAGATTCTGTCTAAGGATATAACCAAAGCAATCAGCGTATATGACACTCATCACAAAGCTATCCTCACTGCCATGGCCAAATAATGAAAATAAATATATTTACCCTGGTCGAACCCTGTGTGATGTGCTACAGCTTCGCTGGTAATCCACCTTCAAAGAGTGGAATGGCTCCTAAATATTATGTTCACCCATTTCACGAAGCTTATGTCATGTTTATTACTTACTTACTTTGTCACACAACTCCACCAGGTGGAACAGAAAGCTTAAAAGTTGAAGTTTCAAACATTATTAGGTTCACATCTGGATTCACTTCTGGGTAAGGCGTGCTTGAAGAGCAATGTGGCGAAAGGGCTTTTGAATATTTTTTTGCAAAAATACCCGAATGCTCTAACTTATGTACAAGTAACAAACACTACTGTGAAGCGGTGGTTTAGCTCGCAAAGAAAGCCTTGGATTAGTGATTCTTTATTGCGGTCCATTAAAAAAAGAGATAATCTTCGTAAGAAACTTAAAGTCCAGCCATTCAATAATGCGTTGCGATTGCGCTTCCACACATATTCAAATGTTCTAACAGCCACTTTGAAGAAACGTAATTCCTACGAAAATAAAATAAGAAAAAATGGAAGTGATATCAGACGAAACTGGCAGGTTATTAAAGAATTCTTAAACATCAGTACAACTAAAGATCACATATCGCGTGTGAACAACGATTATGCTAATATTACTGACCCTCATGACATAGGTAATGTTTTCAGTGACCATTTTAGTATTGCAGACGGTAGTCAGCCTCATTCAACATTGCTTAGTTTTCCGCGCTGTTCTCATTCATTCTACCTGTTCCCCACAACATCGCTAGAAGTACGTAACGTTATCAATTCTCTTAAAACAAGCGGTCCAGGCCTCGACTTGATACGCCCCTCTAGCATTAAGCCTGTGTCTAACGAAATCTCACCTGCGTTAGCACATATAGCAAATAGACTATTTATAGATGGCATCTTTCCAAATCGCCTCAAGACAGGTAAAATAATCCCAGTATTTAAAAAAGGTGACCATAAGTGCACGAGTAATTATCGTCCTATCTGCATTTTGTCTTTCTTTAGTAAGGTAATCGAAAAACTTATACATAATCGCTTAACTAAATACTTATTCAAATTTAATCTTTTAACTCCTGATCAATTTAGTCTTCGTGACAATATTTCAACTGAATTAGCACTTATTGAGAGGCTTAAATTAGCCATCAATCAAGGCCTCTTAGTTGGTGCTCTCTTTATTGATTTCACCAAGGCGTTTGATAAAATTAACAATTGTATTCGTTTATGTAAGCTTGAATCGTATGGCATTTCTGGGCCGCCTTTACGAATCCTTCGCAACTACCTAATTGATCGACAAAATATAGTCGAAGTTAATGGTCTCTTCTCATAAAAAACTGTAAATACAGGTGTCCCTCAGGGATCAATACTTGGGCCACTTTTATTTCTCATATTCATGAATGACTTGCCAGAAATATTAACACATGTGCACTGCCTTCTTTACGCTGATGACACCACTATTTTCGCATCTGATAAAAATTTATTTGCATTGCAGGATAAACTTAACGCTGACCTAACGAATGTTCATTCATGGTGTGTAAAATACAAGCTCACCATTAACCCATCTACGACAACATATATGGTATTCCATTCTCCAAAAACTTTGCACCTTGACTCCATTGTAGTGTCTCTAAATAATAATGTATTTGCAAGATCAGCATCTACTAAATTTCTTGGTGTAGTACTAGATGAGAACCTTAAGTTCCAGTGCCATATTCCATCACTTATTCAAAAAATCTCATTTCGTATTCCCATCATAATAAAAACTCGCTCTTTTTTTCAGCAAATCATTCTCATGTCTTTATATTACGCGTATATACACAGTCATCTCTCATACTGCCTGTCATCTTGGGGTAATACATATACCACACATCTTCATCATTTACAAGTGTTGCAAAAGGAGGCATTACGATTAATTGCATTCCAATCGCATACATCTCCCTATGCTCCCATATTCCGTTCCTTAAATGTTTTACATTTACGCATGTCATTCAATCATAAGCTGTCGCTACTTATGCTTCGTCTTATAAATACCGAGCTTATTATACCAGGTTTTAGTCGCTCTAGCCTCATCGATTATAACAACACAAGATTTTCAGCACAACTCAATCTTCTCCTCCCAAAAGCAAGAACCAACTATGGGAAATTCACCGTCGTGTTTTCAGGCATTTCAGTTTGGAATTCAATACCATCTGATATGAAAAGATCTACATTATTACCATTCAAGCGTAGAACGAAGGAGCATTTCATGAACACTTTATCTGACACGTAGCATGATTTAACGAACCTAGAATTAGATTTTGTTCCCTTTACCATTACGCAATGTACTGTTCAATTACCGAGTTACTGAATTTTGCCTATAATTGATACTTCTCGTTGTTAGCGTTACGTGCCATTTATCCTCGTTTGAATTGTTGCATGTTATTTTTAAATATTTCTTCAATTAATTTTCTTCTTTTTAACTGTGTGAATATACTTGCGATATTTTTAATAGATTTTTTTTCTTTCTTACCGTTTATTTCCGATCATGATGTAGAAATTGTATAATATATGACATGACTCACTGTTTGCCACGATCCTACTATCCCCTTTTCATGTCTTGTTAGGAGGTCCCCCCGACAGTTGTTACTTCGGGACCTCCGAATGTGTACTTATACCCATCTTGTATTTGATTTTGTCAAAAATAAATAAATATTGATTCATCGATTGATTAATAAAAAAAGAAGAACATATCAGTCTAACGTGATTTCTCTTCAACAGACGGTAAGAATATGTGACATATAATGTAGTCCCAATCAACATGAAACTAAGTCAGTCTATTGCTTACCTCAGCGTCTGAAGGCCCCTGCATTTCTGCTAGACTTGAAGGCCCCGGTAAAAGCATTAAAAATGGTTAGCCAAAAATTACAGAAGTAGTGTCATAACAAAAAATTATGAGTCTGAACTTTATAATGTGTTGCATGTAATGCAAAGGACCAGCGTGTTGATCTTTATCAAGCGACAACCATATGTATCAAAACATGGCTCGTCTAATAAAGCTGTGAAACAACCCTGCCGAAGTTCGTTCAGCGTAGCCTTATCGACCGGAAAGCGGTGCTTCGGTGGCGCAGTGAACTTAGTGCTCACCAATCAATCGATTAACTGCGCTTCGACTTCGTAGAAAAAAAAAAGAAAAAAAAGATGGATTTCGCCGGCGCTAAAGGAACCGGGTAAGAGAAAGCAAAGGCGCAAATTCATCCAACAAGTTTAGGAACATATGTCAACTCCCTTCTCAGAGACATCGCGTCTATTGTTAGTAAAGCGCCAAAAAATCGATAATCGCCCTCAACTGCCCTTCCGGGATCGGTTCACGGCGCAGATGACTTTATGGGCGTGAGGCGTGTCTGTTGGACTGTGGCCAAGTCCGAGGTCCTGTGGACCTTGGAACTTCTTGATTTTTTTTATTTTTGTTTCATACTTTGCGTATGCGCATGTTCTGGGCTTATGCATGGAAAATAGTTTTTTTCAAGATCGTGATCATTCATTTCTCCCATTTATCATTACAGAAAATACAACCAGAAGAGTTATGAAAGGACCATATGTTACTTCCCCAAAGAGCTGAAACCAGAAGTCATAAACAGTGGCAACCAACGAGATAGCGGTTGCGCGGTTCAAGACCGAGCAGGAAGATGACGACTTGCATGCCTTCAGGACTACCATTTCTCTGCACGAAATAGTAAACAAGTTTAGGGGCGTAGAATGAAATGGGCCGCTTGTTGCTGTCATCGTGCATGAAGCCCGAGGTTGCGCTCAATGAACAAAGCAGCGATCGGGTAAGTGCAGATTATGTTTAGTGTTTGGGGTTACAGACAACGATGAAGTTTGGCTAAAGTGTCAGTTTAGGGTTGTTTACGGTTGAATACTAAAAAACTTCGGTTTTTATTGCAGTGTCCACTCGCCGAAATAAGGCTGGCCGTAATGAAAGTAGATTTAACGAATTTGCTTACAAAGAAACCTCTTTATTCCAACTAGATTCTTTCAGTTGGCGTATTTACAACAACCTGCATTGTATATTCCACGCAGAGACGCAAATGGTGTACGGAGGGGCCTATGCACTGAGTGTCTTTTCTTTCTTTCTTTTTTTCTTTTTTCAGCTGGCATGGATTGTCAAAAATTTCCTGTGGCTGATGACGCATTTCTTGTCCTTGAACTGGATTGCTCGAAGAGGTGGACATTATTTTAACGGCAAATCGAAATGCGTTATCGAATAATGAACAAATTTCTCCTAATTATGGTATAACTAATTACATTACTGGCCGAGGTATAAAAGCGTCACTTTGAAAAATGCAAGTTTGCCCGCACACTCAGATGTGTCATAACATTCAAAATATGCCATCGCTTACTGAGAGAGTTAGCAATGCTGAGTTCTGACCTAATTTTTGTATTTATTCTTTCCTGAGTAACATATTTGTCTATGTGCGTTCTTATTTCTTCACATTTCAAATAAAGTTGGAATACTACGATATCTTTATCTTGGTTCATTTAACGGCAGTCAACCTTTGAGCTCACGTGAAAGTCCCTATGGTAAAATAAAGCGACACATCTCTGCCTGAGTGGCGTGAGTATACTAACATGAAAGTTTTGATAAGCTGTTGCTCTCACTGTTTTACCAGGAATTACCTAGCAAAGAGTGCGACGCACGCCAAACGCGAGCCTTTTTGGTACAAAACTACGACGTGAGACATTCGCTCTCTGCGTATCTGGCCTTCAAAGAAGCTTCAAACGTAACTCTGTGAGTACGAACTCGACAAATAAAGTAAGGGGACGAACCAAGTAACAGCACACACTCTATCCTGTTACTAACACTAGTAATGTTTTGCTAAAACTGTACTAACGCTACTAATGCACACTGTGTCCCGTTACTTCGTCCGTGCTCGTCCATAACGCGCTACGTTTACAGCACGTATGTATCCCCAAACACGCCCCAACTACGTTACTGCAAGAAGCACTTAGCGACAAGCCTGTCAGATCAAATTCATCCGTTCTTCGTACCGGAAGTAGGAATCAGCTACCTCCGTCAGTGTTGTCCCAAGATCAGCGCGAAATAAAGAACTGAGTAAGATTAATTTAACCTTAGGCCCCCGGTTACTACATGCTTAAGTATAGATAATTCGTACTAGGTTTGGAGAAATAAACGTACAAAAAAAAATGCTGAAGAGTGGGGGAGGGGGGAGTCTACGACTGGTAACTGCCCCCGAAAGGTGCATTATGTCTGTCTGTTTTTCACGAAGGACATAGATACATAAAAAATGAACGAAAAGAAGGTGAAGGAAGGAATGAAGCAAAGGAAGGAAAAAGGAAATAAATTAGAAGGACAAGTAAGAAAATGAATAACACATTGCAAGAGGGAAGTGATAACATAAATACAGAAAAGGAAAAGAGAAAAAAGAAAGTAACTAGGGAAGGAAAGAAATTAATTAGGAAGAAACGATATGAAGAAAGGAACAACGGAGAGTAGTAAAGAAGAAAGAAACAAAGGAATGCAAAGAAGTTAAGGAAGGAGCACAGAAAGAAGTAAGATCACACGGCCCACAAGTAAGGCTATGATAATAGAGAACATCAATGGAATAGGAAAAGATGAAAAATAAAAAGGCCCGAAAGCACTCGAAAAAATTCAAGGCTCTCCCACCCTGCGAAGGTGGGTGAACAGCGGAGCTGTAAACATCGTGGCAGGAAACCTTGTGGTAAAGACTTTATAGCATCACTCAATGTCAGTTAGTAACAACGGTCACAATGGCTTTGTGGTCGGTACAATATACACTGATCGGCATACTCGCCGCTTTTTTAATAATGTCAAATCGATGCACGTACGCCGATGGCTGGTCGGTTGGGCAGGATCAGTGTAGCATCGCAAGCGACATGTCTGCAACAAGAAACCCGTAAACCACTCCCTTCTCGGTCCCGACACATCCACATTGAAATCACAGATGACGACCACAGGGGTAGTGTCATTGCAACTAACCCACGCAAAGTGAGTAGCCATGAACCTTAAGGGACTAGGAGCCATTGCATTTTTTACTTGCTTAAAGGGGTACGAGCCATTGTTTACGGGGGTATGAGCCATTCATGATGACAGTTTTCGACATGCTGATCTGTATGTTGTATGCCTGACTAGAAAGAATGTAAGCACTGTTCTCTTCACTTTGCTGAGTGCTTGTAGCCTCTGTCTTACGGGGCTATGAGTCATTGCAATTTTTGCTTACTTACAGGTGTATGAGCCATTGATGATGATAGTTTTTGTGTGCGGACACAAACATTCTATGGTATCCAGGACATACAAGCTCCGCAGTAAAAATATTTTAAACTCGGGTAGGCTGTCTGAAAGATTATGACGCAGTACGTTACGTAACACGTCTTGTGTGGGGTACGGAGGGTGTATGGGCACTAAGGGGGTACAGAAATCACGTAACAAATACATAAGTTACATTGATAGATGCATGAGAAAGCTTACATGTCAAATTAATGTTACAGTTTGGCGAAGGGGTTCTAATTTTGCAATCTAGCTCACTCCTAATTCGTAGTGGTCCCGTTTGTTTCGCAAAGCGTGTTTGGGCACCAGAAAACAGAAATGTCCACCCTACTGGAGGCGCCCGAGACATCCCTGTACCGCTGGAGCCCGCCCCACTCGTAGATGGTTGGGGCTCCTGCGCCTGTGCTCAATTATGGAGACGGAAACGTTCCGCCGAGGTAAACGTGGTTCAGTATTTTTGCGCATACAAACGCAATACGGAGGAAATGACGTATGGAAGCACGTCATAGCAACTGCGTCTGTCACAGTCCACGTTTCCTTGCTTTCGAAGACGTGTTTTTGGTTTCAAGTACATTAACGGAGGTAGGACGAGGTAAGCCGTATGGAGAAACCGAATAAGTATAGTATAAGAGACGTGAAAGCAATTCTGCAATTTAACATTGCATGTTATTTCGCCAGACAGCCTTCCAGGATGAAAACGTCAATATCAACACCGCGACTCTATCCGGCTTCTCTCCGTCTACTCGCGGCATAAGAAATTCTCACGTACACCATGGAAAAGGTGTTTACCTGTCTCGCTTGGCCCTATTCCTTGACGCCTTCGCTTTCTTTTGCTGTATGGGTGAAGATAATTCTGTCATCTTACAAAACTTAGATAGGCGAGACCAGCGCTCCACAGTTGCTTCTCGTCAGCTCTGGGAAAATCCGGTAGGTTTTACCAAAAGAGATAATCAAAGAAAAAGAAAAGGTGAGGTCAGCTGGAGTTGGCACAACAGCAAATCACCCACGCACGTCCTATTACCCCTTCTCTATACAAGAGGTATCCGACGCTATCATGTCTGTAGGCTGTCTGTAAGTCGTACTTTACAATTTTGCTGACGTATTTTACTTGAGAAATTCAATTGGCTCAGTAACTTCTTTGCGCTAGACAGACGTTCTGCGTGGTTGGGTTTGCATGGTTCGACATTACTTTTGCCGAAATGGCGGTCGACGCTGAACGCGGGAAGCCGACGCCGGATTGTGTGCGTCACGGGGCCCTTAACGCTTTCGCGTTAAAAGCAAAGCACTCATTATTAGCGCATAATAAGCGATCGAATGGAGACATGCCCGTACCTCGTGAAGCGAAGGAGAAAGTTCATTCGAAAGAATGCTGCGAATCATTAATAAAGCTAGCCCCGCCCCATTGCCTCTCTATAACTGAAAAAAAAAATGATTTTCCCAAGTATAACCAAAACATTCTTTGAATTGTAGAAAACTTTGATACCTCTTACTTTTTTATTTAACCTTCTAATTTGACTCATGGTATGCAGACATAATGGTGATTTTGTTCACGACGACGATTTCCAGCAAGTACTCACGGTGTCCATGTGCGTAGATAGAGAAAAAAGAAAAACAAAGGACTGGGAGATTAACCAGAAGAAAGTCCGGTTTGCTACCCATTACGGGGCAAAAGAAAAAACATAGATTTAAAGAAATGGTAAGGGAGAGCGATGTGTAGCAAGACGAAAATCAGTGCAGAAAATTCTGAGGCAGCACACGCCACCATGCAAGCCAGTCTCGCGGGCCCGTACACCCCAGGAGGCAATCTAGTGACCTGGCAGCCTACAGCATATCTGTATACAGAGTGATCATTGCCCTAGCATTTCCTTTCTCTGACAGTTGCCGGCTGTCCAGCGTCTCCAGCGCGGCACACAGCACCTGCGTCGCCGTGCTATAACGTGGCCTTGTGCTCAGAAGACGGGAGGCTGTGAGTATGAGTGCGTCACGTGCTCCGAGGCCCCACAGTATCACGGACAGCGCGACATAGTTTCATTTCATAGTTGGACTGAATATAAACAGTCCCAAAAGCTCGCTCGAGAAATCCGGGATCTAGGTTAAGTGCGTAAACCATGCCCAACGACAGGACGCGAAACACTTGTTCCGTCTAGAGCTTTGGTCACTCGCATAAATTTTATGTGCTTACACGCATACCGTCTCTGCGGGCCTGCAAACAAATCTTTTTTTTTTTTTCGGCGAAGCGCGTGCTCAAATTACGCGGGGCGCACAGTCTTTCATACTGAATATTACATGAAGGGGTCTTGGTTACCTCTGCCTGGGCCTCGGCAATCTTGATTTGGAGCATCCTGGAAATCAAAGTGCAGCAGTGCACAGGGGGAAGTGAAAAACACGTATCATACGCTGCCGCTAATACTGTAGCCGCCCATTGCGAAGCTTATGGTTGTGGTCTCGACCGTGGCGTACCCGCACGAGGAAGATTGGCAACACGGAAGGCGGCAGGAACATCATCCAGGAAGCAACTAGCAAACCGACACACAAAGAAACATTGAGTCTCACTGCACAAATAGAACGAGATTGCACAATTGCAAGTGTAATATGCGGGATGTTCTGGCGAAGACTAAAAAACGTTCCTAATGGCATAGCAATCAGCATAATAATGCTATTTTATTTACGAACCGGATTATCGGAAACGGTGGGTGTCAGAAAACAAGTTATGTGCTCTAATTTTCTAGCTTATTAGTTACATCGTGCAAGAAGGCCACCTCCTACGCCCTGCAGCACAAGAAAGCTTCTCGCTGCTGCGCGGGGAAACTGGAACTGAGGGCTTGAGATGGTCCACGTAATTAATTATTCACATCGTATGCTGAATTGTTTATTCCCAGAACAAGTTCTGAATGGAACCACCTCCCCGCCTCCATCGCCACAATCCCCGACATCAACAAGAAGAAAAGACGCCATCCTGGTGATCTAAGGGTATAGTAACATAGAGGGATCGTAGAATGGCTTCAGCCGATCTACATGAACAGCTTCGCAACCACGGTGGCGCCGAACAGAAGATGGTGATACAGGCTTTTCGAAATAGTTCACGGGAGAGGTTTGTGAAAGCACTCGTTAACGGCCATGATATCTTGGGAGCATCATAGAGGAAAGGCCGGGAGCTAAAAGTGGGACCCACATCCAAACCAAAGAATCGGAAGGAAAGCTTTGGGGGTCAGAGCCACCACGACGGTGCCTCTGGCGTGTCTAATCTGCTTTGGTAAGACAACGGGAAAGTTGTCTGCATTCCTCAGCATGCTGCGCAGCTTGACATACAGGAACACATTCCGATGAATCATACTAGTAGGGTAGAATTGCATCGATGGTGCAGGAAGATTCGCGACTGTATAGTAAGAGAAACGGAGAATGATTAGAGGGTGTCTTAAGATCTCTCTTAAGAGGTAAACGGCGAAAGCCTACTCTTCCTCCTCTTATCATTCGCCTCTTTATCTTTGCCTATTCTCTTTTTCTTCCTTCTATTAGACATTACTGCGCACTACTGAACATTTTTAGTCATTTCTAATCAATTGTGGTCATTGCAAGCCGTCGTTAGACATGTTGGTCAGATCATAATCATTAGTAGTCATTACAAGTCATTTCAGTCATTATTAGTCATTACTGGTCATTAGTAAGCATTTTTAGTCATTTCTAATCAATTGTAATTGTTACAAGTTGTCGTTAGACATGTTGGTCATTTCATGGTCATTACTAGTCATCACAAGTCATTTCAGTCTTTATTAGTTATTACTGCTCACTAGTAAGCAGCTTTAGTCATTTGTAATCAATGGTGGTCATTACAAGCCGTCGTTAGACATAATGGTCATGTCATAGTCATTAGTTGTCATTTTAGTCATTACTACTCATTACAAGTCATTATTAGTCATTACAACTCATTATAAATTGTTATTAATTGCTAGTCATTAATAACCTCTACCAATCTCTATTATAGTGTTGTCATTCACTAACTGTCACTATCAATCATTTTTCCTTCCTTAATATGTCTTTAATCTGTCTTCATACGGCGTGATTACGCTTCGGCTGACACTCCCACGGTCAGGTCTGCTGACAGAAACTTAACCATGAGCCTAGAAAGGCTTTCACCTTAAGAGGAAGCTTTAGCTCAAGTGCTCCTATCTAAATACATGTAAAAGGAGAATCCGCTTTTTAATTAAATAATAGCTAGGCATCGAAAACAGATATCGCGGTTCTGTAAACGGCATCCGTTAGAGCATTGAAAGCGGACAAATTAGATATGTCATTTTATATCTCACGTGAATTTGTTACGTTGTGTACAGGGGTTCTGCAAAATCTGTATTTCCATATTAATAACTTTTGTTTACATTCATGTGTAACATATCAATTTTGTCCGCTTCGGATGTAGTATTGGCTGCAATTCACAGAATTGTGGTATCATTTTTCATTTTTGAATTACAGAGTTGTAAACTTGATAGCTTCGTTTTCTGAAAAGGTTTTTTTTTTAATTTTTAATAAAAGATTGACGATCTAAATCAATAAATCGAAACCAACAGTCACTAGATCTTAAGTTTTTTTTTTTAATGCAACAAACCCGGCCAAATTTGGTGCGGTGGTTGCCAAGAAAAACGAATTCTCATTTTACATGTATTTAGATAGGAGCACCCGAACTAAAGCTTGCTCTCAAAAGCAGTAGTGGCTTGAGTGGCAGTATTACAGGCGAACGTGACGAACGGAAGTACAGCGTCCCGGTTATAATGGTCGGACGCGACGTCCCGCGAGCACGTAGCCAAGGGTACGATTGAAAGTGCACCGTGAAGCCGTTCGTCTGCGGATGGTATGTGCTAATGGTCCGGTGGATGATGCGACACACGTTCAGAAACGTCACGATGACCACAGCGATGTTTTTCACAAAGCGGCGAAAATGGGCGGAGAGGCCAACGAAACCGCGTAGTGTCTTCAGGGTGGTGGGTTTGGGAAACTCCGCAACTGCGCAGAGTTTTGCCGTATGCGGAAGCAAGCCTTCTTTGGATACGACGTGGCCGAAGAGGGTAAGCTTACGAGCAGCAAAGAAGCATTTTTTTTTATGTCAAGCCGCATGCCAGCCTTAGTATGACGGCTTAATACCTCTCTTAGTCGCTGGAGGTGAGTCGAGAAATCGGGTGAGAAGCCAATAACATCATCTACATAGCACAAGCACTTGCGCCACCGAGACCACGCAAGATAAGTAGCGGGCGCATTACACAGGCCGAATGACATGAAATTTATTTATCTTGCAGCGATGAAGACAGGCGTGTGCTTGAGGCGCATCGTCAACGCCTCGCTCGTGAACGGAGCTCCGCGCTCGGTGCTCGACGCTTGATCAACAGACCTGCCTGTGTATCGTGCAACGTTCTGGCTTGTTAATTAAAGCGGATGGACCGATCCTTCTTATTTCGCAAGGACTACAGGGGACGCCTAGGGACTGTTAGAAGGTTGAAGAACCCCGCGCTGAAGCATATCGGTGACTTGGTCTTCCATAGCCCGCCGCTAAGTGGGTGACAAGCGATAAGGTCGTTGGCGCAGCGGAGCGTGGGCGCCCGCATCGATCTCGTGATACACCGTCGACGTGCGACCCAAAGTCGTTTGTTGACAGTCGAATGTAGAGGAGTACTTGCGAAGCAGGTTGAAGAAGCCAGAACGTTGCACGCTGCACAGGCATGTCTGTTGATCGAGCGTCGGGCACCGAGCGCGCGAGCTGTGTTCTCGAGCGAGCTGTTGACGATACGAATGAAGCACACGCCTGTCTTCTTTGCTACAATTTATTTATTTATTTATTTATTTATTTATACATACTGCAGCCTCAATAAGGATATTGCAGGAGTGGGATGAACAACAAACTTACAAACATTTATAACCAAGCATGCGTGAATTGTTTCAGTGGTAGTGGACGGATGATGCCCGATAATGAATTCCAGACTTCAATTGTTGATGGAAAAAAGCTGTATTTAAAGTAATCAGCGCGGGCAAGAAAGGTTGAGATATTTAGAGTGTGGTGACTCCTCGTAGATGAGGGTTTGGAAAAAGTGAAATAGTTATTTGGAGAGGAAAGACGGGGAGAATTGATTAACGTGTGAAGTAATTTTAGGCATTCAAGTTTGCGACGCTATACAAGAGGAGTCAGGCCAAGTAGGAGAAGAGAGTTAGACGGCGAGAAGTCCTTGTCATATCTCCTACAAACAAAACGTGCATTTTTATTTTGCATCGTTTCTAGCTTTTTGACGTCACAGTGTTTATATGTATTCCATTCGAGGGTGGGGCAAATGAGGGTTTTATATGTTAGAACTTTAGTTTCTTGAGGATGCAAGACGCAGCGTACAATGTAAGTAACCTAGTCATTTAAGGCCTTGTTACAGGTGACATCAATGTGTTTCGACCATGACAAATCGCGTTAGTAGGATACCTAAATATTTGCATTCAAGCAGCATTTAAGGTAATATCATTAAAGGCATAGGTAAATAAGAAAGAGCATAAGCATCGTGTAAAAGACATGGAGACAGTTTTTGAAAAGTTGATATTCATTTGCCATGCTTTGGACCAATTACAGAAGTCAGTAAAAGAATTGTTAAGGACAACATGATCAGTGGGAGATTTAATTGTATTATATAAAACAGCAACTGTCTGCAAAAAGGCGTATAACTGGGCTGTGTATAGGGGGAGAACATAAATATTAAGCAGGAATAAAAGAGGACCCAGTACTGAACCTTGGGGAACTCCTGTTGAAACAGGCATCAAGGGTGAGTTGCTAGAGCTGAAACGTACATATTCTGTGCGCTGGGAAAGCAAGTCCGATATCCAGCCAACCAAAGACGCATTCTTTAATCTAGCGAACAGCTTGTGCATAAGGTTAGGGTGTGAGACAATGTCGAAGGCCTTTGCAAAGTCTATAAAGATAGCATCAATCTGGTCACCTATGTCTTAAGAGCTGCAAATGTCGTGAACGAGTTCTGTCAGTTGTGTTACAGTGCTGAGGCCACGTCTAAAACCATCCTGGAAAGTGCATAAATTTTTGTTAGATTTAAGAAATTCTATATATTTAAAGATAATGTGTTCCAGTAATTTACGTGAATGTGCTGTTAAGGAGATGGGCCTATATTTTGATACCAATTGAAAGTTACGTGACTTAAATAAGGAGAGAATTGAAGCAAGCTTCCACGGGGCCTCGAATAAGGGCGGCGGTTGAGAGAAATTTTTTAAAGATGATTTTTAGATATGTACTGCACCAAAGAAAGTATCGAACGAGAAAAACAGTAGCGATACCGTCAGGACCACACGACTTTCTGATGTGTACGTTTAAGATTAAGTTAAGTACACCCTCAGGAGACAGCGATACATCGTCGATTGGAAGGTATGGTTCAGAACCAAAAACAGGGATTACAGAGTTATCAATCGTAAAGAAAGAGCGGAAGTAGGTGTTAAAAAAAGAAGCTATCGCCTGCGTATGAGAAACTGCAACATTGTTCATTATTAACGTGTGCGAGGAGGACCCAGGTGGTAGGATAGCGTTCCAAAATTTACGGGGATTAGCCTTCATTAATTTCGGTAAGGCTACCTTGCAATAAAATTCTTTTATCGCAACCACTCTAGAACAAAGGTCCTTTTTTAACGCTATGGAACTGCATGAGTTTTGTTGAGTCACCCGAGCGTTTCGATCGACGTAATCTGGCTACACGACATGATACATTCAGATGGTCCCTAGTCATCCAAGGAATTTCAGTGTTTGTTTTTTTCGTTTTTAAAGGAGTGAAAATGTTGATACATTTACTGACAAGATTTTAGATGAAACTTGTCAAGTTGTTAGTATCGCTAGTGGTACTTATTAGTTGAAACTCATCAAAAGAATCGCATAGGACGTCTGTTATTTCCAAATCACCAGCGCGGTTGAAGTCAGGAAATGTGCAGTAGACATAGCGGGATTTAGGGACGATTCCTGGAACTGAAATTAACACAGCGTGGTGGCAGATATTCTATCAATAACTTCGCATTCATAACCGTCATTAAGAAGAGATGTAGAAAGAAAAACAAGATCAAGGACTGAAGTTTGCCGAGTGAAATCCTGAACGATCTGGTGCAGGCCATAGGACAACGAAATGTGGACCAACTCCCGCCCGATAGCTACTTCGTGACCACTCACTTTCATAAAAGACCAATCAATACCAGGAGCATTAAAATCGCCCCTGCAGATAACGTTGGATAAAGAGTATTATAATTATGCAAAAATTCCCCTTGATTGTGTAAATACTGAATATTAGAACCAGGTGGACGGTAGACGACCCCTATAGTCAGACAATTCAAGTTACTTTACACCACAGGCTCAGTATCAGGTGGGGCAGGGAGCACAGAAAAGTGGAGGTCAGATTGAAGAGATAGAGCAACGCCGCATCCTCTCCCTAATTTTCTGTCGCTCCGAACCACTTTGAAGCCAGGGGGGTTACTTCAGGATCATGCACACTGTCATGTAATTAGGTCTCAGTAACACCGACAATATGTGGCGAGTAAGACGAGACTAAGGAAAGAAATTTAGAGAAATTGCTGACTAGGCGTCCTGCATTATCGTTTGAAATGGAAATGTTATTGCCAGTACTGTGAAGTCAAGGGGATTTGATCCTAGGAATGTTTCGGCTGGTGTAGTTGAGCCAACCCATGATCTTATGAGAGTGTTGGATATGCTATTCCAATTGTATCGTACCCTGTAAATATATACGTGATCAAATCGAAGTTGGACAGATGAGCCGCTATCCCTATGAGAGGAGGACGCTTTCCAGAGCTTCTTGCGAATATCGCGAAACTGAGCCGAGAAGTCTTCTGAAACACTAAAGCTAGTGTTTTTATGTTTATAGTGATTCTTCAGCACCAGCACCTTATCCTGAAAATCAAGGAGCTTCACAATAACGGGACGTGACAGGCCTCTAAACTTATTGCCGAGTACATGGCATCTTTCGATACGCGGGCATGCGATCTTAAGAGCGTATTGGAACCACTTAGCGATGATGGAAGAAAGTTCCTCATAATTATCGTTAGGGCCCTCCTGACACCATGTACAACAATGTTGTTTTTTACGCGACCTGTTTTCTAAATTGTCGTTTCTGCAAGAGAGAGCTGAGATAGCGTTTTTTATTTGCTAGACTCGAGTGTGTAGGTTGTAATTAGAATCCTGCGCACCACGAAATGTTGAGGGTGACTCAAGAGAACGTACACGAGCTTCCAAAGTCTCAAACCTGGTGTTGACAGATCATTTTAAGTTCGTATACTCCGTCACGTCTGACGAAGGCGGTATTTTAGCGGTCAGCCTCTGCCATGGGGCCTTGCCAATATCTGGACCTCAAATCCAAAAAAATAGAGAGGACTCGGCATCTTGCAAACAGTCAAGGGCATCGTCTATGAGCGGTGAGGGATGTGCGTATTTCCGTGCAATTTTTTTTTTAAGACGCCTGTTCTACGCAGAAGTGAATAGAACCATCTTCCTTCTTTACGAGGACGACTGGCGAAGCCCACTGGCTATGGGATTGCTGGTTCACGCCAAGCCGAAGCATATCGCTCACTTGTTTGTCGATGACAAGGCGTTCAAAAGTTAAAACACGCTAAGGACGTGGCCGTAGTTTGGCGAGTGAACCGGTAGTCGAAAGAGGCGGTGAATTCGCATAGAAGGCTGACAAGTTGCGCGCGTTGTGTGTTTGCAGGGTGATTGGAGATTGATGGACGAAAGCACTCCTATGGAGGTCGATTCATGCTGTTAAGCACGACGAGGGGCGTTGAATGTGCGTCGTCGGGAACATCGAAGACCATTGATGAATCAATACACTGTTTGAGCGTAACCGAATCATTACCCGCGTTGCAAAGTAATTGACAGCGAAGGCGTATTGTACACACACATGACACTACGGTCAGCACTGAGGGCGATGGCGGCAAATGCCAACGGAAGGGAACGGCGACGCACGAAGAAATCACATGGGGTGAAAAGCAAGGTTGCATCACGTGCCGAGACGCAAGATACGGAGATGACGACGGCTGACTGAGGAGGGATATCAGTACCTTCGGCAACAGGCATTTTTCTAGACTTCACAAGATCTTGGTCCATGAATGCATCGGAAAGAAAAGACAACTCCACCTCGGTGCGGGCACAGTCAATGGTGGCATTGATAGACGAAACGAAACGCCAGCCTAGGATGACTTCGTGGGAGCAGGACGGCAGTGCAACGAATTCAGTGACATGAAGAGACTCCTCGATGACAACACGTGCAGTGCGGGCTCCCAGAGGCTCGACAGGCTGTGCGCTAGCAGTGCCCAAATATAGTCCAGAAAGTGACGTCGTTACTTTGCCTATCCGTGGGCAAAGTCCTGAGCATAACACCGCGATTGCTGCGCCTGAATCGACGAGCGCGAATGTCGGAAACACTTCGACGTATACCTCAGTGACTTTCCGGGGGTTATTTCGAAGCTTTTGGTAAATCGAAGGGGACGCAGTTCTCGCCTCGGGAACAGCGACACATAGCTTCACTGAAGTAGAGGGCTTGGCAGAGGTCTCATCGGTGTGATGGAGTGGCGGCGTGGGGATGGAGAAGGGCGAGTTTCAGTTTCAGTCAAGTTTCAGGTTATTTCTTTAATAAGTAGATATGTATGCTTACACAAGTATACAGAAGAAAGTTCTAGAGTATTTGGCTGAAAGGGGACCTCCTGTCAGAAAATATACACATTAGAGCAAATACACAGCATAAAACAGCAATGTAGTAGACACCAAGTGGAAGATTATGCAAAGTAAATGTAGTACAAACTGCAAAATAATATAAGGACAATAACTAGTGGTAGAAATAAAACAGTAGTTAAGGAATTCGCAACAGAACAAACCAAAAATATATATAAAGGCTACAAATGAAAAATAGAAAATAAAGGAGAAAGGAAAATTCAAAGTGTTAAGAATGTGGTCGCATATCTCGGCACAGCAGACTGGAGCCGTGCTTAAGTGCTCATGGGTCGGTAGTAATCATAAATATGCGGCGTACGGCGTCAAACATAGCGGGCAACGTGTCCCGGAATACCACAATTGTAACAAATTGGGTGGTTGTCCGCTGTGCGCCAAGAATTTGGATGGTAGAGCAACTGTGGTGCAGGCGGCGTGAAGGGCATCGGGGGCGGTCGTGCAACAGCTTGGAGGGGTGGACGTGTGGCGAAGGGCCGCCTTGTAGTGACGTTAGCCTATGTCAAGGCGCTGCGGCAGTAGGCTGTTGAATAGTAGGTGGCAGGCACTAAGCGACTTGCTGCTCGATGGCTCTCTGTAACCACGGGATCAATGGGGAATATGGTTGTGAGTTCGTAAAGGGCACCGGGGAAAGCTGCCGATCAACTTCTTCTCACACGAACTCCTTTATGTGGTGCATTAGAGACGACTCGTCAACACCTAGAGTCATAGCTGAGACAGAGGCGAATTCTGAGGGCGGATGTCGTTTGACTGCTCGCTGCGTCGTAACTCTTTGACTGATCGCTGCGTCGTAACTTCGTCGTAACTCTGGCACAGCACAATGACGATAGACACTGTGGTCGGGTTTCGGGCAACTAACATCTTGAAGGCGTCGTCCTCAATCTTCTTGAGCATATGTCTGATCTTGTCGGCTTCTCGCATTGCTGGGTAGACCCTGTTGCACAAATTGACGACGTCTTCGGTGTAGCTGGCGAAATTCTCACCTGGTTGTTGGGCGCGTCCGCATAGGCGTTGTTCGGCCTGAAGTTTTCCGACAGCAGGATGGCCAAAGAATTCCGTGAAGTTGGTCTTGAACACCAAACATTGTCCGGATGTCGGATTCATGGTTGCGGTACCACAAATGTGCAGCGTTGCTCAAGTAGAAAATAACGTTGTTGAGCTTTGCCGTATCGTCCCAGTAGTTGTGCGCGCTGACTCTTTCGTACGAGGTCAGCCGGTCCTCGACTTCGTGATCTCCGGTACCCGCGAACATAGCGGAATGCCGCTGACGGTGTACGCCAGGACCGATTACAGGTGGCGCCGGGGCTGCAGCTTGTTGGGCTGGATCGTCAGGCATGGTTCGAGAAGGCTCACTCTAAGAAAAAAAGGACTAAAAGGGGTAGGGAGGTTAGTCCTTTTGGGGACTAACTGATTTGCCACAACCATTAGTCCTTTTGGGGACGAACTGACATGGGATGAACTGTTACTCCCCATGCGCTTACTCCTTCGGGGACTAACAGTTGCCCCTGCCCGATGGTCCTCAAGGGAGTAACTGTAATTTGTTCCGATGCTCCGCAAAGGTGGAATTAATTAAATTAGGCATTTATACCCTAACAAAAAAATTAATGAGCTGAAAAAAAAACCGTGCGCGAAAACAGGATGCGAACTCACGTCCTCTCGGTCACAAGTCAGGTACACTACCCACTTCACCACGCCGCTTGTTTTTTTTTCTTTATTACATGGAAAACTGAAGGTGTATTACAAAGTGGACACAACTACACACTTAAAACTCAGGCAAACACACACATGCATCCAACAAGTGCATCCAGTCTGGCGGAGGTTCCTGCGCAGCGTAGACACTTCTTACATTAGCAGCACTTTCGCGAAAGAAGGACTTTGTAGATCGCGGGCTTTCGGCATGGCGGTCACACAGTCTACTTCTCCATAGGCTATGTAAGCCAAGTACTATGAACATGTCATAGGGAGGACCACCCGTAACCTTAAACGGTAGAAACCTAATTGTATATGGAGTCATGTCAATGTCCTTTTTGAGCGTCCGTTGGAGAATGTCCCAAAAGAATACAGCGTCCCTACAGTCTATGAAGCAGTGATCTATGGTTTCGGCACGTGGACAGAGCCGACAGTTTGTTGACCACGGCACAAAACAACCCCTCGAATTCAACCAAGTTTTAACAGGGAGTGTTTCCGAATGTAATTTAAAGAAAAATGTTTTTACTCCAGGAGGTACACACATTTTTCGGACGCGCTTAAGTACATCCTGATAAGGTCGGCTTAAATAAGGTGCACGATACAAGGGATCTGGAAAAATAGAGTCCACCAGTGCCGCAGAAATTGCTTTTCGACTCGCAGTGAACACGTACTCCAGGCTGAATCTAACTTTCAAGAAAAGAAATGTGTCAACAACCTCCTTAAGAAAGCCCCAAGGAGCCTGTGGGACATCTTTGGCATTTGATGACACTACTATATTAGGAATATAATGAACTAAACGGAGTTGCAACATTTCACGCAAAAATGGATGGTCATTGTCTCGAAAGAAGAACAGGCGTGAAACAATTTGCCTGATGAAGAGGTGGACTAATCCTAGACCACCACGTTCAAGAGGGAGGAACAGATTGTCGCGCCGCATCGATTCACAACTGGAACTCCAAATGAATGTTGCAAATACGCGATGCAGTGCCTGAAGGCGAAGTCTTGAGCAGTGCAGTACTTGCAGCACATACATAAGACGGGAAGCTAAGAAAACGTTACACACTTCAGCACGAAAGAACATTGACAAATTCCGCCCTCGCCATGAATTCACTTTACGTTGAATTTTGCCAACTTCTCCCGACCAATGAGCGTTGCTATTTCTATACTGTGAGAGAGGCACACCTAAATAACGCAGATCTTCTTTCCATTGAATGCCTGCGTAATGTGATGGCATTGTGGCCCATAATCCAAACCAAAAACCTGAACTTTTTTCAAAGTTAACGCTTGCACCAGAAGCCGCACAATATTCTTCTGTAATTGCAAGAGCAGTCTTCACACTCCCTTTATCTGTACAAAAAAAGGCCACGTCGTCTGCATACGCAAGAACCCGAACCTCATTAGTATGTAATTTAAACCCTTGGAAATTTTGTTCTTTAACAATGCTCATACAAAGTGGTTCTAAATACAAGCAGAACAGGAGCGGTGACAAGGGGCATCCTTGTCGTACTGATGATACAAGCCTAATCGAATCGGAGAGAGAGCCATTCACTATCAGCCTCGTTGAACCATTAGCATAGCATAGCCTGACACCTCTAAGGAGCAGGGACCCGATATTTATATGCTCTAGTACAGTAAACAGGAATGAGTGATTTACCCTGTCGAATGCCTTAGCCAGATCTAGCTGTACCATTGCCACCTGTCCAAAACCTTCAGCTACACACTCTAGCACCGATCTCGCAACATGAATGTTCGTCTGAATGGACCGGCCCCTGATGCCACATGTCTGATGATCACCGACCACAGATCTTATTACAACTTGCAAACGGTTAGCTAATACCTTAGCAAAAATTTTATAATCAACGTTGCATAAGGAGATAGGCCGATATCCGTCAACTTTTTGCAATTTAGACTCATCATCGCTTTTGGCTATAAGGACGGTGTGGCCTTCGTACATTGTGGCGGTTAGGTACCCTACTTCCAAGGCCTCACGGTACACCTGGAGTAATAATGGTGATAAGAGGGAACGAAAACACTGATAAAATTCGGCAGTAAGGCCATCGGGGCCGGGCGTCTTGCCCTTCGCTAACGAATCGATGCATGAAGTTACCTCATTGATATCAATGTTTTCATTTGTGTAATCGTAATCATCCTGATTTAACTGGGGCAGCAACGATACAATTTTTTTGGCAGCATCTGTATCCAATGGCTTGTGTTCTCGAAATAGTTTTTGATAATGCTCGAAAAACGCTTTAGTTATTAGAGTAGGCTCGTTAACAATGATTCCACCATACTCTATATGTAGTATTTGTTTCGACAGCGCGTGTCGGCGTTCATCACCAAGGGCCCTACTGCAAGGCTGTTCTTCCAGGAAACTCTGCTCTCGCGCACGCACTAGTGCACCTCTGTATTTTTCTGCGTTCAAAGTTTGTAACTGTGCCTTCACCTTATAAATATCATCAATATATTGACCCGGGTGTAGGCATTCAAGCTCATGCAATTCATTCAGAAGTTTATACAATGCTTTGTAATTATTCTTTTTTTCAAAGGCCAATATTGACGATTCTTCGATAGCTCTCATTTTAACTTCCTGTTTGAATAATTCCCACACAGCAAAGAGTGGCAAGTCCTTGCGGCATGACGCATGAGCTATAAGCTCAGTAACACGATTTAAGAAACACTCACGCGAAAGTAATTGGTTATTAAACTTCCACAGCTCCCAGCACATACGCCGACTTGGATACCGACGGCTGCCAAACGATGCTGAGACTAAGCAATGGTCACTAAAGAATATAGGGTGCACAGTGTAACCATAAATAAGAGGTAGTGCGCTAAGTGAAACATGAATTCGATCAAGCCTTGCATGCGAGGTGCCCTGGAAGTGCGTATATCGACATCCTGCCTTTTCATTTTCCCCAATGTCCACAAGCTGATAATCACATATCAGGCGTTGCAATGCATCACTGCTTGGATCGTGTCTCAGCTTCAGTGACGTACGATCTTGCGCGTTGCATACACAATTAAAGTCTCCAAAGAGGACCAATGCGCGATCAGTACAGAAATGATGTTCTAGAGATAAGAAGAAGCACTCGCGTTCACGTAACTTGTTCGGAGCATAAACACACACAAATCTAAAGCTCATACCACTGATATCCATATCGCAACATATTAGGCGCCCTTCCCTATCTGTAAACAAATGTAGCAAATCACATGGTAAATGTTTTCTAACAAATAACATACAGCCTGCGGAAACGCCGACTGCATGGCTGACACAAACATTATAGTCAGATAGGAATGGAGATAGAGCTACTTCTGTGTTTTCGTCCGATTCAATCTTTGTTTCTTGGATAGCAGCAATATCTAATTTTCTATTGCGTAACAAATGAAGAAGCTGTACTTGCCGTCGCTTACTTCGTAAGCCACGGACATTTAAAGTGCCAAAATGGAAGGGAAGAGCGCCCGCCATGATTACCTATGTAGGTGCAGCGTCTAAACACTGCTCCAGAGGTGCACCACTCCCTTCTTGATGAGGTGATGCACAATGGGCCTTCTGGTGCACGTTAGCACAAGGGACATCTGCAGGAGCAGGCGTTCCCCGGAGCGGTTTTGTCAACTTTGACACCTTGGGAACGCGAGCCTCTTTTCCGGAGGGCGATGAATTGTCAGATGGCGCTGGACGCTTCTTAGCGGCCTCGCACATCGATCCAGATTCCCCTGACGGTGGGCGATCTTGAACTGGTGGCGATTCTGCCCATGACACAGATGGTTCGTCGTCAGGCGCCTTAGTCTCATCCTCGCTCGCAGGCTTCTGGCTGAGGTTAATGTCAGCCAATGACGGCTTAATCTGTTCTTGTCGATGAGTCTCAGGGAGTGTTTCTCCAGTTGCATCCACAACTTCGCTCACGTCCATGAGATGATCGGTGATGGTATCATCCTCAGCTGGTCTATTTGCACGAAGCTTGTCAGCGTAGGTTCCGACGCATGCATCTGCAGGGTGACCGTAGCGGTGACAGTTACTGCAGCGTGGTGTTCGACATTGTCGCCGGATATGCCCAACTCTGTTGCACCGGAGGCAAAGTGGTGGTCGGCCAGGTACCAAGATAAGACACTGGTGGCCATATATGCTCAACAGATGTGGCAGATTGCTGGCAGAAACGCCATCTTTCAATGTGAACGCCACGTCTCGGTTAGTCATTTGCCAGCCCTCCATGCCGTCACACCGCCACATTTCTCTCGTGATGGACTGCACTGTGCCATATGGCTCTAGCGCTTCAACAATCCGTCTCTGTTCGAGGTGTGGGGGAAGCCAAAGGAGCTTCATCTTGATATTTTTGCATTCCGGGTCAATGACAAGGCACTTGAGGCCCTTCACCAACAACTCGCCTTTGTCGACAAGTTTCTGTTTCGCGATGCTATTAACACATGTCACCAACCACAAATGGCTCATCTGGTATTGTCCGGCACCGAGGATATCAGTTGCACTTAGCACTGAAAGGAGAGCATCGCGAAAGTCCGGGGCCCGATACGGCCGCCCTGCCAGGTCAGCATGCAGGAAAACTGAATTGAGGACGGTGTTGCCAGTCGGTAGACGAGGAAGAACGACTTTATAATTACCGGAATCGGTAGATGACGGTGGGTGTGATCCTCGGCCAAGAGCCGATGCGCTGTTTCCAGCGGAGCTCATCGCAAACGTGGCCGTTCGAACAAGCCTCTTCTTCTTCCTCACCACGCCGCTTGCTTGACAAGACGGGATATTTAGACAAGGTTAAGCATGAGAACGCAAGTGCTTCAACATTGAAGTGACTCCGTATTTTGTGCAAGCTACGCAGTGAGAGTCTAACGTTGAGTGTACTTGCAACCATAAGCGACTGCGAAAAGAAATCAGCCCGAGTATTCTTAGCGTGATTTAAACTGAGGCACTACGCCATGTATACGTGTAGCGAGCTCAAACGGGGCACCGAAGACGACAGAGAAGGGCAATTTCTCTGTCGCTTAGCGTGTGCCGTTTGAGCTACACATCGCTTCAGTTCGCAACCTCCTTGGAACGGAAGGAACTTAGGTACTGTTGACCAAGAAAATCTAGCCGTCTATCAATGACTTGCGCGTTTAATGTGTATCGCTCACTTATGGGGTGCGCACGAAGGGCATGCCTCTTCACATTCCAGTTTTAAGTTTCACGTAATTTTCTCACGAAGAGGCAAGATGCTGCTTTGCATGTAGTTCAATAGACAATGCACGAACTTCGAACAATTCACGATTTATAGACAATACCGTTTTCGCCGCATCGCTCCATGACACGGACGAAAACAGCGAAGTGCCTGGGGAGTAACTGTTGCCGTTCGTCCTCCCTTTGCGCTCTTTCCGAGCAGGGACTAAACATTTACTCTCCGAAATTTGCACACGGCACGCACATTCATGCAGTTAGTCCTTTGGGGGACGAAAGCGCCCTTTTTAGGACTAAAGGCGCAGTTACTCCCGTTTTTCCCGGGATTTTTCTTAGAGTGCTGGGTTAGCTCGTCCGGCATGGGCCGAGATGTTTGAAGGGTTCGGCTTCGAAATTCCAGTGTTGATGGAGTCTCGTATCCCGAAACGTCTGCCAAAGTCAATTGTCAAGGTCTTCTCAGGGTACGCAGTGCGTCATAGGTCGAACTCAGTGCCGCAGTCAGAACCGGTCCCGTGCGATAAGCGCTGGTGATGCGCCTGACCGACCACCGGTTCTTCTTCGTTACACAATATATATATATATATATATATATATATATATATATATATATATATAAACCGAAAGAAAAGGAAAACGTATTGCTGGCGCACGCGCACTTGGCGTCCTTCCCTTTAGACATGTTGCTTACGCAAAGGCTACCCACCGCTGCGCTTGGAACCATCTCACCACCATAGCTCAGTGGCTATGGTGTTGCGCGGCTGAGCACAAAGTCCTGGGATCGAATTCCGGCCACTGCGGCCGCATTTGGATGGGAGCGAAATGCGAAAACACCCGTGTAAAACGAATAAAGATAAACGAATATAAGTATAACTATAGATAAACGAATAAAGATAAAGAATATAGATAAATAGATAGATAAACGAATAAACGAATAAAGATAGATAAATGAATAAAGATAAAGAATAAAGAATATAGATAAACGAATAAAGTATAAACGAATATAAGACTATAAAGAGAACGTGTGGCTTTCTCCTCGACTTCTCTTCCTGTCTGCCTGCTCGCGCCTACGATTCTAAAAAAAGTAAGCGTCGCAGTAACGACTACGCGTCCCAGTTCTGTGTGTTTTGTCGTGCAACCAAGAGCTAGTCGGATTCCAGCATCCACTCAGAAGCCTCAGGAATCGCACCTTGAGCTACGCAATGTTACTGGACCACGGACTTCGTCTCCTGTGTACACCACGCTACGAAGGAGCTGTTAGCTGTTCTGCGAGATACACTGGTACAAAAACGAGTTACTTAAATGTGTTTTTTTTTTCGTTTGTTGTGTGTCCGCCGTATGTCCCGAGCGCAATATTTCAGTGATAATCACGTCCACCTGCAGTAGCATGCTCACCATGCCGTGACACTAACTTTCATACTTTTCTTCATTCAAGAATCTCTCTCTCTCTCTCTCTCTCTCTCTCTCTCTCTCTCTCTCTCTCTCTCTCACACACATAAGTACATGAAATGAGAGCGGCCAAAATAGCTACTGCTTCCCACATCTCTGCCTAATCCTCTAGTGATCCCTACCTAACCAACCCCGCTACAGATTCGCCTTGATTAGCTTGAGAATTACAGAGCAATCAGTGTCTAGGCAGCACTGCAACCATCTTGTGTCGTACTTCTACGGCGCCATAATTAGGTTTGCTTTTCCGCCATTTGGCGAGCACGCCATTTCGTTTTACTTTCATTACCGCACGCATACATGTCGACACGTCATGGTTTCCACACTGGATGTATAGAATCAATGAATATTCCTTGCTATTCTCGGAAGTTTAACAGGCGCAGGAAATAAAGGATTAGTAAAGCAAACTGCAGTAAAGTAACTACAGTGTCAAGTTGCATCTAATAAATACTTAGCTGTAATACGGTGGTTTCATTGTTGTCGTCGTCCTTCGTACGTAACTTGTGCACGCTGTATACCACACGTAAACATAAGAGACCAACTACTACAGTAATTAAGAAACACTCAGAGGTACCAACGGCCGAATGTACGGAAACGTAATGATTGAAAGTTAGAACCGAAGTCAGTTTTTTCAAAGAAGACAGACGGCGCAATGAGATTGGTCACGTCGAAACGGCGACAGGGATACAAAGATTTATTTATGAAAAGCGATTAAAGGCGCACTGACAAGAAGTTATAGTGCCTTACTTAAACGCACAGTAATCTCCCTCGCTGTGTAGAAGCACGTCCTCTTCCAGTGAGGGCGAGATAATGGTCATCAGAGTAGCAGTATTAGCAATCATGATCGCTCTCATTAAAGTGGTGATGAGCACCTTCGCTAAGAAGCTCCTTTCGTGGCAGCTGCTAGCAGCCTACGACCTATAATTAGCCGTTTAATGAGCGTGGACGCTGAGCACTTAATTAGGGAGTAGAGCGTTTCCGGGCTATTTCGTGGCTAACCCAAAAAAGCACTCGCGTGTGTTGATGCGTCCTCACTAATGGAGGCGTTAGACAGGCGGTACCTATCAGCTTTCGGTTTTCACGTCCTTGTAATGAGCGCGCTGCGGAGACTGAGCATTCCGGATATTTGCAGCTTAGTCTCGAGATCTCATCAAAGCGTTAAAATCACTGGTACTGAACTTTGCTTGGAATAACTTCCACGCAAGAATGGCAATTTTAAGGTATCGGCACGTTCCCCGCTTCCCTTCTCTCTCTCTCTCTCTCTCTCTCTCTCTCTCTCTCTCTCTCTAGTTTTTTTTTTTCAGACAAGTTTAGTGCTACATTTGCAGAACAACGTGTTGATGAAATGTCAAAGACTGAATAAAATAAGAGAACGATGGTATTGGTCGGCATTCCAAATTCGTCTATGCAATGGCTTAAATGGCTGTCTGAAGCATTTGACGCACATGCGTTGAAGACGATAAAGGAACATTAAGGAAACAGAAATAAATCAATGACACTAGCAAGAGATGCTGCACGACCTTTAACCAAAGGCTTTGTTAATTCAAGAAAGGCTGAATTAACAAAGCCTCTCGCTCATCAGTTCAATTTGCCATTGGCTAACCGCCTTCGGTAAGAATATGTAGAGCATTAGGACTGGCTGGAAATTCCTGCTTAGAACAATTTTCACGCAAGCACTTTTCTGTGAATACGCGCCAAGTTCTTGAAAGAATACTTATCTGCGAACGGCCTCATGAAGACAACCAACCTGTCCACGAAATGTGAGCTGGCGCGAACATCAGAAGACTGTCTGACAGAACGTTTTGAGCAAAGAAATTTATTGTTAGCAGATGCACTCGACAGGAAAGTAACAAAGATAGAAAACATGCATACAATTAGAATTATTGCCACTTTGATACAATCTAATCCCGAATGTCACGCTCTGCGCTCGATAAGCATCTAATTAACAAATACAATATTTACAAGCGAGGCAATTAGGCAGCAGATTGGAAGCTCTAACATGTAACGTTAGATTATCACGGACGGACGGACAGCCAGGCAGATAGAGACGGGTTGGTTAGTGGAGAATAACTTCTCTAAATGACTATAGTAGAATTTCTATGCCTGAGGAGGGTTTCCAGGCTTTCATTTAAATATCCACATATGCCACAAGTCAATCGAGTCGAATAAAATATACTAGCGTTGGCTCTTTTTGCAGCAAGACTTAATGATACATGCACAAGTTCGTTCACAGTTCACTGTCATATTACCTCTGGGTTGGGCAATGCAGTTATTCGTATTAATGCAGCCACGCTCAGGCAGCGGAAGATGAACGAGGCAGCTGAAATGAGGCGCGACGATTATGGCATTCTGGACTTGCCTAGCTATATAGCGCCAGCCTTATAATTTTCCGACTCAGCGGGCACATTCTGCTTCACGCGCGAAGAAGCTGGGCGATTACGGGCAATTACGAAGATGTAATCGATATACGTATAGATCACCTACGCGTTCCCCGAGTACTTCTCGGATATCCGTTCATCATCCTCGTCGCCGTCGTTGGTCTGTGTTCTCTGCGTGTCGGAGATGGCTCGGCGTGCATGATCTCGAGCCGCGGCGTGCGCCGCCTGGTTCCCCGCGAGAGACTCGTGTCCCGGCGTCCAGAGGATTTCTGCTGTTTCTATCTCGGCGTTGGTCAAGACCTGAAGTGCTGCTTTTACGATCCTTCCGTTCTCATACCCCTTGCATGCTTTTTGCGAGTCCGTCACCACGGTAACCAGGGTCTTCTTGCACGTTGCGATGGCCAGGGCTATGCCCAGCTCCTCCGCTGTGCTCGCGTCCTTGGCACGTATGGATGTAGCTGTAAGTTGTTCGCCCTTCTCGTCAACCACGCTGATTGCAAATCGGTCGTTTGTTCTGTACGCAGCTGCGTCCGTGTATCTCACATTTCCTTCTTTGCTGTTGGTGCGTTCCAGTATGTGCTTGAGCGCCTGTATTCTCACCTGTCTCCTTTCCTTGTCGTACTCGGGATGCATGTTTCTAGGAATGGTACTTATGTGTAGCTTGTCCCTGATGTCGTGTGGGATACGCTGAGGTAGGTGCCTCTCATCCTCGACTTGGTAGCCCAGATCTTGGAGCAGGGCTCTTCCCGTTTTTGAGACTTGGCGGTTTCAACTCCTGATCCGCACCCACCATCATGGCCGTGAGTGGGGCTGGTTAACTCTTGCAAGGCTAGGTTGCGTGTACATGATTACTCGAGAAAGTGAAAGCAGCAGCAGTTGCCACCGTGGCTCAAGTGGTAGACAACAGGTCGCGTAATCCGGAGGCGGTTTTCTCGTGTCCTTACGGCAGCGGGCGTCCTTTGATTTCATTCTTCTTTTTTTTAATCAAAAGTGTAGTGCTGAGCGCGAACACAACCCCACTCATCGCCGAATGTACATTTCTGCCCAGTCTGCTCAATGAATTCCTCCTACGGTTTTCTTTCTGACATCGTCTTCTAGCGTTTCATGGCGTTTAGTCAAACTTGCCAAGATCGAGAGCTCAATTTCCTTGATTTTTTTTCTTTTACCGTCAACATTATGTGTTACTTTCAAAATTTTTGTTATGATTGCCCGAGAGTGAAGTAAAAAAAATGACGTGCCTAGGATTCTTAAATGTGCTGTTTGGCGCTTGTTACCTCAATGTGTTGATTCCCTCATAAGATGGCCTCCTCGCCTTCTGTTGTAGTACCTCCTTTTAACCTCGCGCAGGATGCCGCTCATCCGTCTCTTTGATTCACACCACCACTCACTTGTGTTAATGTTAAGCCTAACATCTTCAAGTACGTCACACATTTCTGGGTCCTCAGGCGCTATAACGTAAAGCTACTGCAAAATTTTCTATTCCAGTTCTGCAACTAGTCCTCCACGATTGGTCAAAAAATTTTTGAGTCACCACCCACTGCGCTTGTAAGTCACGCGACGTCAGGAAAACGGCGAAAACATCCCATCTAATATCACACGTGCACATTTATCATGCATGATTCAACCGAACGAAAGAAAAATTTCAATTCTCACTTGACGCACTTTTCGCCATTAGCGAAAAAGGCGTCGTTTGACCATTGAACGTTTTTGGACGGCGCCCACTTTACCGGTCTATCACATGACGTCACAAAACCACGAAAACTCACCGCATCAAAGTGATGCGTACGCATTAAGGACGCGTTAATATGCCGAACAAAAGTCAAAGTTTTTCTGAATAGCCGGAGACTGCCCTGTTCCAAAGAGAAAAGAAGATGGCTGCCGCCAATCGCTGTGGCACTGGCTACTCAGAGCTGGCGCGGAGCATATTAATATTCGCGTACATTATAAGATTTTGCGTGGCAGTACAACGTTATCAAGACCTTTCGGTACGTATACGACATCACTCTGCCAATTCTACTTTGCTGAGGATTCGATTTAACGGCATTTTTAACCTTCCGTTGCCCGCCGCCGCTATTTTCGACCAGCCACAAGCTAAGTAAGGGGAAGCGTACCAATCTCAGACGCCGGCATCACCCTCCTCATCTGGCTATCTACTTTCACTGCGCTGGCTGTGCCCCATCAAAACTCTCTCAATTTGAGCGTGCCTCTTCCCAGCCAATTAGATAAGAAAAACTGCTCAATGTAGGCAATGCTATTCGCTTTGGAAGCAAAAGAAAGTGACATCCTATAGACGAGAAGCGCGTTTGATTGGCCTTTTCAAACAACGATGCCGGTTACCGCCCAATGTTTGCATCGGTGGTTACGTAACTTTGACGTCATGGGATCGGATTAAAAACAGTTTGGAATAGTTTTACGTTATAGGGCTCCTGAGCGTCACAACAGATGCGCTGCACATCTTTTATTCATCTTCCTCTCAAGTTTTACGCAGAAGATAACCAAGAAAGATAAACAGTTGTTTGCTATCTCCCAACTTTAAGTCGCATAGATTAGCACCGCCAAAGAGTATTCACTTAACATATTTCTTTTTATCGACATATGGGTCACTTGCCGATCACGACTCGGGGGTGACTGCCAAACGGACTGATACCATCCATATTCTCCAGCAGGTTTTCCTTTCACATTCAGCTCTCCGTGGATAACTTTGTATATATAGTAAACGTGATCACTCACAGATTTTAGCGGTCAACTATTCCAATCGGAAACGGCTTTAAATTAAAAATAAATTTTCGGGTTTTATGTACAAAAACCACGACTTTATTAAGAGGCACGCCATAGTGAACGACTCGATTAATTTCGACCACCTGGCCTTTCCTTAACGTGCACCCTACCGCACGGTACGCCGGCGTTGTTTTTTCTTGTGTATCTTTTCTTTTTCTTTCATTACGCTCCCATAGAAATGCGCCCTCCGCAACCTGGATTCGATTACGCGCCGGATTCGATTTAGCGCAACGCTTTTCCCCTGACCCGCCTTGTTTTGGCGTTATTCTTTACCGCTTTTCTTAACTCCGCGTCTGTTACACTACTCTTGTTCTCGGCTCTTAAAGGACGGGAAATTTGTTTACTTCCTCAGGTGTTACAAGAAGCGCACCCTCAACAAAACCGTCGCGACGATGATTTACATTGTAGAACGTTCACTCGTCAGCGGGACGTGTGGCAGGCGCCTCTGCCGGCTTTCAGCTATCGCCCGGCAGTCGCCTAAGTTGTGTCGGCGCAGCATTCGCGCCAAAGTGTTTGTGCGCGTCGGCGGCAGCTGCTGCCACATCCATACAGTCCGAGACCTCACACAGTACACTCAGCGTCCGGCGTGATGGAGAACGCCATACCCATTGAACGGCTGTGCAGTGCACAGTCAATAACGCCAGTGTTTTCCGCTGTGCGAAAGCGGCCTGTCAGTGCCCCCTACATCCGGATTGCGGCGGTGGGCATTTGGTTTCTTTTTTGGGGAATTCCATACATTTAGAAGTGTCTGTCCCCATCTGGTGGCAAGAGTTGAAGCTTTACGCAAATGTAGTCGGTGACAACCTAAGAATTACAAGGTTACATGCACGCTGTCCAACTCGAACACAATGTCCCACAACGCATGGAATTAAGCTCTCGCAAGTGTCGCACAGCACCGGTGCCAAAACGCATGCCCCACTCGTCCTGGAACATCGCAAGAAAGCTTAAACAGCCGTAGGCACTTCTCCTGAGAGATGCGCCAGCCAATTAGGTCGGCTCATCTGACTGACGTTAAGTGGTTTCGCGCCCTTAAAACAACTGTTTTCTCCATGCAGATCGGCCTTTGTGTCACTGGTTTCAGGATGAAAACTGAACGTATAGGCATAATTTGATAGTTGAGCTAAATATCAGCCATTATAGCATGAACTTAGGCATTACAGCTTGAAACAACTACCTTTTATTTTATGTAACTAGCGCAGCGTTTTCCTTAGCAGAGCAGTCAATTGGATGTTAGCGGACTCCAACAGGCTCGGCTTTCTTTCAAAGGTGAAATACAGGTGCACTGCGTTTTTCTGGGAGGTTCTTGTTGCTTGTTGCGCCTTCATCGCCGTGAGTGACCTTGTTTGGGGGAAATTTGAAATGTTGCCAACTATGGTATCACCTGCTTCTCCACAAACAATAAATGGTCCTGTGATCGAAGGATGACAACATGAGGTGACAATAAAATTCAACGCTCAGGTTTTACGTGCCAAAATCCATGATCTGATTATGAGGTATACGTCATAGTGAGGGACTTTGGCTTTTGACTTTGACCTCCCGGGGTTCTTTGACGTGCACCCAATACGCGGTACACATGCGTTTTTGCATCCCACCCCCATCGAAATGTGGCTGCCGCGACCGGGATTCGATCCCGCGCCCTTGGGCTTAGCAGAGCAACACCGTATATCCACTACGCCACCACGACGGTTATGAGGTGCCATGAAAAGAGCATTCCTGCAGTAACGCACATTTCGCAAACGTGCTTAAACGGTCAATAAAAAAACCAGCTAATAAAGAATGATTAACAAAACTGCACCTTCTTCAATTTCTGCAAAAAGAACCCCCTCCCTCCAAAAAAAGAAGCACAAACACACAAACCAGTCAAATATAAAATAAATTTAAAACACACACACGCATGAGGACATGCTAATAGGTAGAAAATAATATAAGTTATATTGAAGAATCTTATTAAGTATTCTAGAGCAGATCGTTGTATTACCACTGAAATGCATTGCTATAGGTCTGTGCCTATGCAGTTCAGCGCGAGGTCGAGGCCCCATTCAGAGGTGCGTATCAAAAAGCGCTGCTCGTATAACTTTATTTATACGCATGATAAAGATGACAAGGTAATCGAAACTGATCCAGAGTGCGTTGTTACACAATGTAACATAGGGACGTAGAACAACGTCCGCTTGTTTAATTATTTGATAACATTTCAAGAGTAAGAAATAACGTGTCGAATAACTCGTCGAATAATGTGTACTAAATGTTTACTGCGGTTCAATATTGCATCGAAGCACTTGCTAATAAAGAGTGCGTATTTTTCGTCGCTGCAGGTTAACAAATGCGACTGAGATGGAATGCTTATCATGCTGCTGCATCTGAATACATAAATGCCCTTTTCACCGCGAAACGCAACTTTCTTCAAGACACCCTGCGTCGATTGCTGATTGCTAACCCGCGCAAATTCTGGTCCGTCCTTAATGTGAAGCAAAAACAAGGCATCGTACTCAGATGTAATCGCGGTGCCCTGGTTCCACCAAAATAATCTTGCAGATTATTAAATAACACATTTTCTTCATGTTTCTCAACTACTGCGGCTACCCTTCCCCATGTACCTTCCCTAGACTTCCCATTGATGGATGATATAATCATTTATTGGGAACGAATTTCCAAACTCATCAATAACTCTAAAATTTCATCCTCTGAAGGTGTTGACGATATTAACAACAAGCTGTTGAAAAGCACCAATACTTCCCTTATGCTGTCAGAGATCTTTACCCAACCTTTGCAGACTGGCACGCTCCCCGATGACTGGAATGTGGGCAAGGTGGTCCCAGTGCTCAAGTCTGGTGATGTTCACAGTCTTTTAAATTACAGACCAATATCATTAACATCAGTTCCATGTAAATAATTTGAACATATTATCTATTCGACCCTCGTCACTCAGCTTGAATTGAATTCCTTTTTTAGAGATAATCAGCATGATTTTTGAAGAAATCATTCTTGTGAAACAAAGTTAATAGCTTAATATAGGGAAGATGAGATATCCACCCAATCGTAGCAATTGCTACAAAGGAAACCCATACGGGTTCCTCGAAAACAATAACCTCGCAGCTGAAGAAAAAAAAAAGTCTCATTTTCTTTTTATAATTACTTCCCTCCATCTTGCGAGTTTCCGCAGAACTATTAAGTTAATCGCTTTTACTAATGACCTTTTTGCAGCTTTGAATCGTTCCTCCGTCGTTGACTGTATATTCGTTGATTTCGCTAAAGCATTTGATACCATGTCTCATCCCCTTCTGCTTTTTAAACTTAGTCAACTAAACATAAATGACGCCGTATTAAAATGGATTGAATGTCTTTTGCGTGATCGCACTCAGTATGGGACAGCTGATGACTATAACTCTAATCTTTCATCAGTAAGATCAAGGTTTCCTCAAGGATCTCTACTAGGAGCTCTCCTCTTCCTAATCTATATAAATGATCTTCCTGATCTCGTAACATTATCAATCAGGCTGTTCGCTGACGACTGTTTTATATACAGAGAAACTTCTGCCCCATCTCATACTAATGTTCTTCAGTGTGACATTAACAGCGTTTTTGCATGGTGCGACACTTGGCTCACGAAACTTAATATATCCAAATGCGAGGCAATGAAAGTAACACGAGTTCCTTCCAAAGCTAACCCTCACCTATATGCTCTTAATGGCTCTCCTTTATCCTTTATCTCTGTGTATAAATATATTGGCGTACAAATCAGCAGTGGCCTTTCATGGAAAGTGCATATCGAGCACATATCTAACAATGCTAATCGCATGCTTGCTTTCCTTGGCGATAATTTTTCATTTGTTCCGCTCGCTTTAAAATTACTTTTGTATAGAATGGTCGTTCGGACTAAGATGCAGTATGCGTCTTCCGTATGGTACCCTAATATAAAGTCGTTGATCAATACTCTAGCATATGTTCGGAATCATCCAGCTCATTTCATTTTGACTGACTACTCTCGTGCATCTAGTGTCACATTATGAAAAGAACGCTAGACCTTCCAGATCTTTCCATGCGGCGTCATCTTCCTCGGCTCTCCACTTCCACAAAATATATTACGCCTCCATACCAATGACTCAAACAAAGTCTCTTCACTGCTCCAAATTACGTATCATCCCGCATTGATCATAGATTCAAAGTAGGCATTCCAAGTTGCAGAACTAGTATTTTAGGGCGAAAGCCTTTCTAGGCTCATGGTGAAGTTTGTGTCAGCAGACCCCTGACCGCAGGAGTGTCCGCCCAAGCGTCATCACGCCATGTGAAGACAAATTAAGGAATGAAAAATGATTGATAGTGAGAGTTAGTGAATGATAACATCATAATAGAGGTTGGTAGGGGTTAATAACGGCTAGCAATGACTAACGATGACTAATAATGACTTGTAATGACTACTAATGACTCCGAAACGACCAATATGCCTAACGACGGCTTCTGAGGACCACAATTGATTAGAAATAACTAGAAATATCTAGTATAGAGTAGTAATGACTAAACTGACTACTAATGACTTGTAATGACTACTAATAACTACGACATGACCAATATGTCTAATGACGAATTGTAATGAGTACACTTGATTAGAAATTACTAAACATGCTTAGTAATGACCAGTAATGACTAATAATGACTGAAACGACTTGTAATTACTACTGATGACTATGATGTGACCAACATGTTGTTACGGTTGGCGTGTAACACACCGGGCAAAAAGGATGCTCGAAAGACCCTGCTCAACGGAAACGTAGGATAGATTCCTAATTTTCTATGGTTGTCTCGAGTGGTTGCCGGTCTGGCGGACGAGCCGCAGTGCATACAGGCCCCTTTGTGTGTGTGAGAACAATGGGAGATCCCTTTTCACAAACTGTGCGATTCTAGGAGGCACCCTTTCCGCCAACTGTCCAACTCCAGGGCAGACCCTCTCCACGAACCAACGTCGCCTAGAAGAAAAGATCAGCCGCCCATCCCAGACCCGCGGGGTGCCACGCGCGGGTTGCCACCAGCGGAGGCAAGCAAGTGCAACGTCGCCCAGGAAAGTGGGAGCAGCCGAAAAGCAACGAGCGGGGGGGACTCGGTGCATATCACGTGACGTTGACGTGAGCAAGATCCCGCCTACGATTTTAGTGGGCCTATTTAAGGGGCGCCGCAATGTACTTTTCAATTCATTGATTCTCTTCTTTTACATCTTTCACCTACCTTCGATTAAACAGTGCTAGTTTCGTACTAGAAATCGTCTCGTCCCTGCCTGATCGCCATGGTCTACCGGACGCCTGCAACTTGCCGAAAGCGCCACGCTACCCAATACTAACGCCGGTCGAGCTTCAAGACACGGCATCGCAACAAATGTTTAACGACGGCTTGTAATGCCCAGAATTGATTACAATAGATTACAAATGACTAAAAATGCTTAGTAGTGAGCAGTACTGACTAATAATGACTGAAATGGCTTGTAATGACTAGTAATGACTACGAATGACCAATATGTCTAACGACAAGTCGTAACGACTACGATTGATTACAAATGACTAAAAATGCTTACTAAAAAAGCGAATGATAAGAGGAGGAAGAAGAGGAAGAGTAGGTTTTCGCCATTCACCGCTTAAGAGAGATCTTAAGAGACCCTGTAATTTTTATTGTTTCCTCCCCAAGACCAGCTCAGACTGCAACCATCTGGCCACATGCATCGTCTCCATTTCCGAACGTGATGATTTCAATTCTGCGCTTCTTCATTACCGATGCTAAAGCTCTCCTTTATTTATTGATTTGCATGAATATTTTACCACTCCTATCTGTAACGCCTCAACGGCCCTGGTAGTAACTAAATAAATAAATAAATAAATAAATAAATAAATAAATAAATAAATAAATAAATAAATAAATAAATAAATAAATGAAAGAGGAACGAATATTTCATACCGCTTTTTTAGATAAATTTGAAATAAATCCAAAAGGTAGTCAGCCCAGCTCATAGGTGACAATATTCTTGGTCGAGTGGTTTAGGGGGACAGCCAGTGCGGGTCAGTATGCGTAAGAACCTTAGTAATATTTGCATTCTATTAGTGCGTGGGGCTGCTAAGGTATTTCACATTAGGGCGCGCTAAGCCGCCTACCCATGCGCTATTGTCAAACTTTTATTTTATGTACGTCAAACGAATAGTTTGCGCTGTTTCAAATGTCACCGAAGTGTGGGTACTTTCATGCAATCGCGTAAAACATAACGCATGCGCTACAAAAGTTGAGAACATTTCACTATAGATTGAAACGATACGTACAATACATTAAGGTAATACAAACAATTTACTACACTGAGAGCTTTATAATGACGTACTGCGAGAGGTGAAGGCAAGGAGGAACAAACAGCATACTTCAAAATGAATTTGAACGTGAAATTGCGTGATATTCGTTAGCACATAACCATATATTCACTGATGTGAAAGCTTCACTCACGGTCTGGATGGTAAACGGCGAATTGTGCGGCTAGGAGCCGTCACATAAATGGCCCTAATTACGTAAACAAGGAATGGCGTCGCGCTTCGACATTCTGTGTCTCCGACAGTTCACCCTTCTATCTTTTTCATTTCCCGTTTGGCCAAGAACAAGTCACGTACACGGAACGCCCCCAGAGGAAGCACAGCACTCTCGGTGCCATCCCAGCACGGACTAGCGCGCTGTACTCGCCGCCATTACAGACCATTATACGCTGCCCTATACACTATAGGCTAGCATCCAATTCACGTGCCTCATCTATATTCCAGCAGCGGCGTGCCATCAGTCAGGAAAGCGGGAGGTCGAGGGTGGGGCTCGCCTCTTTAGAGCAGCGCGTTTTCAACGGACGGCGTCGCCCAATGGCGAACGGTGACAGCGCCGGCGGCCGGCATCAATACCGGCCAGCCGCCGACGGCGCTCTATCCTCGGCGCCCTCAAAGGACGACGCTCCGAGGATGCCCCGCCGGCGCCCTTCGGCCACTCTATATCTCGACCGGCCAGACAAGACACCCCACGCAGAATGGCGCGCGCGCGGAAGCGCACTTCAGAGATCGTCGGGCCCCTATTACCGGCCGGCGTGCGCTGCACAGTCCTCTTGCCGCGTTTACCATCGTGCAGTTAGCAGCGTCACCTACGCGAGCCAGAGAATGGCACGTCTGGGGTTTGAGGCGACGAAGTGGGAGGGTAGGGGGGGGGGCGCATTCGGCTGGCGGCAGGCGCTGAACCGGCAGTGCGCGCAGCAAGGGAATAAGAAATCACAGACCTAAGGCTCCACGGACCCGCTTCTCTTCCGCGTAGCCGCGCCGTCGAGATACGGGCGACATTGTTAGCGGCGTGCACTTTGGTCGCCGAGTCTTTGAGCGGGCCTCCGTCGTTTAATGACGGCCATAAATCCACTCCGCTAAACTCCCTCCTGGCCCTCGTTTTCATCCGCACCAACCCTTCCGCGCAACCCGTTTAAATGGATTTTCAGCCTTCGCTATCTTCTAGCCTTTGTTTTCTCTTTTTATTCGTCTTTGAGGTCAGAACCTTTTCCACGACAGATACACTTGAAACGTCGCTCCCATATACGCTCCAGTTGCTTCGCGAAACGGGGAGAGATTCACCCGAGATGCGTAGACGACGTACATGAGTCTAGATATAGCTGAGAAAGCGTCAAAAGCGGCACACAGGTTTGTTTTGTTTTCTGTTCTTTTCATCCTTCTCCTTTTCTTGTGCGCGGGCTTTATTATGGCAGAACGGAAACGATGGCGATGCCCCTTAGAATTATCGTTCGAAAAAAAAAACTATTTGTTTTTCCTATCAAGTGATTCGCAAGAAACAGCCGTAATTCTCCAGCTACCATCTCACTCATATTTCAGAGCTGTCTTTTCTGACACTTCCACTTCCTCAGAGCTGTCAATTCAAGAACGGAGCGTCTTATCCGAAATTGGAAAGAAAAACGTATCAGTTCGCAAACCGTGAAGCGATGAACGATCCGGCGCTTTCGACAAAACGTTCAAAATACGAACTTTCCGCAGAGTCATTGATATCCTAAATGGAAAATGTGGAAGAAATAGTCACTTTTTGCACCTGTAAGAAAGATCGCACACACAAGCAAGCTTTAGAAAAGAATAGCATTTTATTTTCCTGCCACATATTTAATCAGCAGGGTTCTATTTTGACAACAATACTAATCTTTATATTGTTACTTTTTATCTTATATTCGTCCATTGCACCAAATCACTGATTCCACGTCTTAAAATTGTATGCAAACGACTTTAAATTTCAAGAAAGAAGGCTTAATGCGGAGAAATAGAAGGGTAATTAAGTAAATATTTACCCCAGCTGACCCACCTTTATTGCTTGCAGGATGCTGAAACTCCGCATGTGTAATAAATCTTTATAAGTTACGTGCTAATTTTCAACTCTTAACTAACAAGGGTTTTGTTTATGGGCGCTGAAGTGGTGCGAGGTATGATAATGAACCCAGTGGAACGCAGAGCAGCCATCAATTTCCTTTAATTTAGAGGCCACACACCAAGAGACACGTTCGATTAGATGAAAAAGGTTTCGGGGGAGTATTGCTGCTCATATAATGAGGTCAATAACTGGCATCATGAATTTAAACGTGGTCGGACATGGTGGAAACATGATTATGATGACGATGATGGTTATGATGATGATTATGATGATGATGATTTATTGGCATCACCTTTGAAACGGGGCGGGGCAAATCGTCACCTAGCCTGATTGAGTTATTCAGATATGTTATCAATCCTTTTACTTCTGGCAGTCTTGCATGCATCTCTTTAATCTTCTCTATCTACGTTGTACCACTGATTACGCCTGTAATCGATCCAGTCGTATCAGACTCTTCCCTGCTTGTTTTCCACCAATACTCTAAACTTCTCTTGCTTATCTCCTCTACTGACCGGTTGCTATTTTCGTCTACTTTAAATCCAAGCGCTTTTTGAAGTTGTACGTTACGTAAGTTTGGTCTGAAACTTTTGAGTGGAAATCCTTCGCATTCCATCGAGATGTGCTGAGTGATCTCCAGATTTTTGCTGCAGCATACACATACCTCACCTAAATGCGCATATTTGCTCAGGTATGTTTTTGTCCTTAGGCAACGAGCTCGAGCCTCAAATAGCAAGGCACTTCCATTCGTGTTATCCTACAGATTTTCCCATCTCCATTTGAGCAGCTCCATTTGCAGGGTGACCACACTCCGCTATCGATCAAAACATCATCCAGCAGACGCAGGTCACGATTTTAGAACATAACCACGTAACCATTCGAGACCTAGCCCAAAATGTCAACATAGTGTGGGGTCCAAGTAAAAAATCACTCAAGACCATCTTCATAAGCGTAAGCCCACGCTCACTGGGTTCCTCGACTGCTCACACCTTGCCAGAAGCAGGAACGAATCGAACGCTCCCAGGTTCTTTTGATCATGTGCAATGGCAACCATGAAATTTTTTTTCAAGTGTCTGATCACCGAATGTCGGAAATAAATGTTTTTCGTTCTGTTTTTAGTTTTGTTCCAGAGAAAAAAGTTCCGTTTTGTTTCTGCTCCGGAACGAAAAAAAATAATGATCCGTAACGGTTCATAATGGTATTGGTTCGTATGTAAAAATTTTCGAAACAAAGTAACAGTAAAAAGCTAATATTTGTTCTTCTGAGTAAGCGAACTATGAATTCTGAGATCATGCTCCATGCCTTGGCTCAAGGCACTGAGCAAGATCTCAGAAGCAGCACGTCATCGAGTGCACTCGCCGAAATGTGAGACCGCTGTTCCATTGAAACGAACTTAAAAGAGCATAAACTAACGATATAACTTCAGTAACAAAGCACTGTACTGGTAGAAAACGAAGCGATAAGCACTTCAGCGCGCAAAGCAGTGGGTTTTGCTACGATGCCGATTCTGCTGGTGCAGCGAGCGGCAGGCTTACATTAGTGCGGCGATCGACCGGCTATCGCTCCTGCAATCCCTGCGTGAGATACGCGCTTATGCGGACCCCTGAGATACGCGTTAATTTTGACGTCGCCTGACATAGGTTGTTTCGGACTGCCGATTTCTCCTTGAACCGAAAATCTATCAAAAATATTTCGGTTCCACTACAAAACAAGATAATAAATGACGTTTCGGTTACGTTTGCATCCCGGTCAAAAATATTGGGTTTTTTTTCGTTTTTCGTTTCTGTTCTTGTTCCGTTCCGACACACTGCTGATCACACATAAAAAAGCTGGGTCCATCACTGTGTTCCGGTGACTAAATTCTAGTCGGTGCACTGGAAGAATCCGGGCTCACCGACTCCAAATAGGGCACGTGACCAACACTCGCTAGGCAAGGTCATGCTTACGATCATTGTGGACCAGCACGGTGTAGCCTTAACGGATTTGCTAGCAAAGTGTACCGCTGTCAGCGGGGCCATACTATGCTTCACTGCTGAAGAAATTGCTGGAGGCCATCAAAAGCAAGAGAAGTGACAAGCTCACCAATGGTGTCCGCCTTCTGCAAGACAACGCCCCGTTTCACAACTGTGTGCGCAGATGGAAGCATACTGCGGCCGGTTCGAAATTCTTACCATGGCCGCTATTTTGTAGCGATGCCTTATGCCTTATTCTATGCTATTCTTATCATCCACCACACACGGCCGCCTGATCCCGTTGATAATGTGGGCAGACCGTCACTCTGACCACTGGCCAAGCGCGAAAAGCCTGAAAAAGCATAGAATCGGAAAAGACATCGCTACAAAATAGCGGCCCATATCACCCTTACTCACCCAACCTTGCAATATAGGAGTTCCACGTATTTCCAACAATGAAGACAGTTTCGAAGATCAAGCATTTTCCAGATAATGACACTGATTTCCGATGTCACAACGTTGATTTTGGAAGAACCTGTCGATTTCTACAAGCGATGTATTTAGGTTGCGTGGAGATATTGTGCAAGTGCGTGTCCCTAGGTGGAACCTAGGTGTCCCTAGGTGGTCCTATGTATATATAAGGACTAATAGTTGTGCCAAGTCGCTGCTTTTAGTCCGCAGGAAGCGGAGCAGGGGAAATATTTTATGCAGCGACAAAAGTACAGATGAGCTGCAGCTTTAGTCTCAGGTATGCAAACATGCGCGCGCACACACATGCACACACAAACACACGCACGCGCGCGCATGCACGCCCAAAAGTGACACACACACAAAGCAGAATATAATGGTATAAATAATAATAATATTGGAAACATATATAAACATCACAAAGAGACAACGAGAGAAGCGGGTTAGCAATTCTTTTTTTCCTAAAAGCAACACCATGCCTACCCACCTAAGGAACAGAGAGAGATAAAAAAAAGAAAGACAAGAAGAAGGAGATAAACAAAGGAAAAAAAGAGAGAGGAAGGCACAACACAACGCATCACACAGCACACACGGGACACGACCATTACAGGCGAGAGTCTAGCCCCCTGGTCGGCAAGAATTTCAGCACAGCTTTGTGGGCCTCACGTCGAACTGAAGCACGACCCTTAGGAAACAGGAGATCATTAAGCGCTGTTACAGCAAGATTAAGTTGCTGGAGCCTCCTCAGCAGCACACGGCGACAACTGCGGAAAGCTGGGCATTCTTACAGCATGTGCTCAAGCGTTTCATAGACAGCCACACACAAGCACACCCCCACACGAAAACGTACATAAGCTCACGCGGAAACATCACGCGCAAGAGGCTGCACACATTTCGTTTGAAGGAATTTTAAAACGTAAGCAAGACAGGAGCGCTCGACAGCAATCATAACAGACCGCCTCACCAGCTGTACTGCGGCGTTCTGGCTCCGCGAAAAGCTTCTTTAGTAAAGTAGGGGAACGAGGGCAGGAGGGGAGGCTTCATAGCTGAGAGCTGTAGCTTCTCAACTTGACAGGCCCGGATGAAGTCAGCCCTAATGCTGCGCACCTTAGCGCAGCCATCCCCAATACTAATCCCCAATTCCCTCAACACATCCTCGAGGAAAACCCAACAGACGGTTATTTTCTGTGGATGCAGTTTTTCATTCTCGCTTAAACCAACCTGTTTTCTTTCTCTTGTTATTTTCTGTTTACTTTCTGAGTTAACAGCACACCATGATTTCATTTCCACATAGGGGCTCCTAGAGTCAAAAACGGGGCCTCCGCCGCAGCACCCATGTCAGGACCAGCTGACTGCCGTCTGAAAGCGGGTTCCCAGACAAGCAACCTGGAAGTAAAAAGGAAGGAAGAAAAAAAAGGTAATGAAGGAATAAATCAAGGAACGAAGAAGAAAGGTAGGGATCAATGAAAGAAGGAATTAAAAGGAATGAAGGAAGGAAATAATGTAGAACAAATGCGAGAAAAAAAAAGAGGGGGCAAAGAGAGAGAGAGAAATGGCGCCGTCTCGTGAAATCTTTCACCATGGCAGTATAAGGGTTTTCAATCATCTGAGGATGCCTCTAAAAACAAACAAACAAACAAACGAAACGAAACGAAACGAAACGAAACGAAACGAAACGAAACGAAACGAAACGAAACGAAACGAAACGAAACGAAACGAAACGAAACGAAACGAAACGAAACGAAACGAAACGAAACGAAACGAAACGAACGAACGAACGAGCGAGCGAGCGAACGAACGAACGAACGAACGAACGAACGAACGAACGAACGAACGAACGAACGAACGAACGAACGAACGAACGAACGAACGAACGAACGAACGAACGAGCGAGCGAGCGAACGAACGAACGAACGAACGAACGAACGAACGAACGAACGAACGAACGAACGAACGAACGAACGAACGAACGAGCGAGCGAGCGAACGAACGAACGAACGAACGAACGAACGAACGAACGAACGAACGAACGAACGAACGAACGAACGAACGAACGAACGAGCGAGCGAGCGAGCGAACGAACGAACGAACGAACGAACGAACGAACGAACGAACGAACGAACGAACGAACGAACGAACGAGCGAGCGAGCGAGCGAGCGAACGAACGAACGAACGAACGAACGAACGAACGAACGAACGAACGAACGAACGAACGAACGAACGAACGAACGAACGAACGAACTAATTGCGTAGAAAAATCCAGGGGCCGTATTCCAAGAAAAAGTGCTCACGCTAGAATTGTTCGTAAAAGCAAAGTACAGCGAATCCTGACCCTGGAGATATCATTGGCGAAATCGACTCGCCAATGGGAAGAAGTATTCACTAACGAAAATTTTTCTTGCTTTGGCACCAGGAAAGTAACGACAACAGCTGTCAACTGACTGACTGCAGTAAAGGAGAACGTTCTTCTTCTTTTTTTTAGACGCGACATAGCACAATAAAAAGACAAATATTGACATTTTGCTTAGTTGTAGGAGCAGGTGGCTGATTAATAATAATAATATTTGGGGTTTTACGTGCCAAAACCACTTTCTGATTATGAGGCACGCCGTAGTGAAGGACTCCGGAAATTTTGACCACCTGGGGTTCTTTAACGTGCACCTAAATCTAAGCACACGGGTGTTTTCGCATTTCGCCCCCATCGAAATGCGGCCGCCGTGGCCGGGATTCGATCCCGCGACCTCGTGCTCAGCAGCCCAACACCATAGCCACTGAGCAACCACGGCGGGTCAGGTGGCTGATTGAAATTAGCTGTAGCTAATGGAAACTATTTCAATCTTCTCCTAATGCCTGTGATATCATGAGAAGCCAACAAACACTGACACCAAAGACAACATAGGGGAAATTACTTGTGCTTAATAAATGAAATAAACAAACGATAAATTAATGGAAATGAAAGTGGATGAAAAGACAACTTGCCGCAGGTGGGGAACGATCCGCACAACCTTCGCATTTCGCGTGCGATGCTCCACCAATTGAGTTACAGAGGCGCCGTTTCCCCGTCCACTTTCTTGGGTATTTATGTTTCCTTGTAGAACCCTGGGAGTGGTAGCCAGCGCCACCACTCGCAGACCTTGGCGGCGGATGTGGAACATCCTTTTTGCCGTAAGCGTCACGAGAACGTGATCTTTTTTTGGGTGAACGCAACCGGTCAATAAACCCACACATGCTACCTGAAGGCATCTATGATGCCGGATTCGAGACCCTCGTTATGTAATAAACGAGAAGAAGGGGGGTTAACCAAGGGGCCGTATTTTCATTAGTCATATCAGGAGCAGCCAACAAACACTGACACCAAGGACAACATAATAAACGAGAACGAGAATAAACGAGAATAAACGAGAAGAAGGGGGGTTAACCAAGGGGCCATATTTTCATTAATCATATCAGGAGAAGCCAACAAACACTGACACCAAGGACAACATAGGTTACTTGATCCGTCTTGACGGCAATTGTATGAGCTTAATTTACTGGTAAACTCTCGTAAAGTGGTCCCACTTGCTCATGTTCTGTATATCAAATGGACGACACAGCATTCCAGATAGACTGAAGTCATCTATATAAAAGAATACCGAATATAGTGTCTTGTAACAGCGTGAAGATTGGAGCCGTTGCATTGCTGCATTGCGCATGGATGTTGGATGTGTTTACTACATACGTACAGCATCAAACGATGACAGTAAAGTGGGGAAGGGGGCAGGAGTGGAGAAAGCTGACGGAATTGTGGTTGAGGTAAAACCCAAAATCAGTGAAAGATACGCACATCGCACACAATAGCATATATCGGCAACACCGCATTTACTGCTCATTTACAATATAAATCCGAACAAATCACCATATATAGCAGTCGGAACACCACGGGTTGGTCTTCCCAATTCTTTTATACTTGTAGTTAGTAGAAAATAACAGATTTCAAACAAATTTACCTGGAAATTACGTTCCTTTTCCTTTATTGAAATGATGTGAACGCGGAGATGTGATACGCGCTCATGTCAGACGCCTGCTTTTGAGTGGACTATATTGTGCAGATGTTATAGTCTGTATGTCTCATTGCATAGTCCCTGCAACGAGCCTTAGGAATTCGAAACTAAAGGGCCATTCGTCCGAACTTTTGCATATTACAGGTGATGATGATCAGAAGAAGAAAAAGAAAGCACGAAGTGAAATGAAAGAGACCCTTTTCCATTCGGTCAAGTCTAGTGAAAGTAAAGTGAAAGTAAAGGAAATAACAAAGCTCTGGAATAAATGTGACTATACTTAAGTGCGCGTCAAAGGTACTGCCTTAAGCAAAGAAGATACGATTACCGGAAGCAGCTTCAAAATAGATCAACGCATTGCCACGGCGCGATAATCAGCAATGAAGGAGACGACGCCAAAAGGAAAATGCGCGCTTAATGCTTCCAATACTACCTCTCAGTATTTATGTCTTTTCTATACTTGAATATGCCTGCGAAGTGCCCTTCAGTAAATGCCCTATACTTGAATATGCCCTTCGATAAAAAGTGAGAGAAAAAGGAGCTTGACTAGGTACAACACTTAGATGTTCGATTCGTATGATTTTCTTGCTGCTGTAAATTGTACACAAATACGGAGCTAAACTAGCTTTGGCTATTGTCACAACATTTTTCTGCGCACTGTGTATGTACGCTTTGAAGGAAATAAATGAAAAGAAAATGAAATAACATAAATAACGTGATCCTCGGACGCTGTAATGCAACTTACAGAGTTGTGTCCAATTGTTTTTCGTGGTTGGCGCATCATAGAATCAGTTGCTTTTGCGCCATAACACCCTACATAACTAACTTTCTCTTAATTACTGCGAATGGCAGTCTGAATGCCACTAATAAGCATCCAGACTATACTTGCGCGTATACTGTCATACTGCCATATTTCAATACCATTCAACTCCTTAAGCTTAAGCAACACCCGCAATTTTTCAGCATCATCAGCGTCAGCAACAGGAATCAACCAAGAAGCTTTTTCATCGCATAAGGTATCAGTCGCGTTAAATAGAAGGGAGATCTGCTTCATTTCTTGTTTGTCTGTTCTCGCACTTACCCGGCGCTGATGAAGTCGATCTTCATGTTTACGGGTTGCACCCATTATGTGAAATCGGTAAAAGCAGTGTGAATTAGTGAGCAAAGTTTATAGGAGGAATTAGGTTAGGAACAATTAAAGTGCATAAACAACAGAAACTTAAGAGGGCGACTACGCGTAAGTTTTCATCTGATTACACAGGCAAAAAGAAGGGAAGAAATGGGATCAGGTTATACGAGTTGATAAGTGTACGTACCATGAAAAAAAAACGAAAATTACAAATTTACTGGGGCAAGCGGTTAATTTAGCTTCTGCGGTGGCTTCATATTAAGGAATAGGAGGAACGTAAGCCTTTTCCCAACCGAACAAGACTCGACCGGTAGCCAATAAGGCATCCGTGTGTAAGCCGAAACGTCTACAAATCCATGCGAACACGTTTGATCGACGTTCTGTTTTTCTTTCATTTTACTTCAGTAATATTTCCCGACCTGATGAAATGTCGTTCGCTTATCGATTCCTCTGGCGACTTCCACTTGTTGAGCATGGTTATTTCTGGTGGCTGATCTCTCTAGCTGAAGGCGCTTTTGTTTACCTCAAGATACGGTACACAAAACATGGATTTACACTGGGTTCGCTACAGCGGCAAACGCAGCAACACAGTCTACTCGAAAGATACTCTCGGAGCTCGAGCGGTAGCCTGCGGCCCGGGCAAATAAAGGAAAAGTTTCGTTGACACAGCCAACGGAAGTTCCGTGACACCGCGGCCTCTATTTCTCTTGTGGCTTATGCGACGCATCAACGCATCTCAAAGAGTGTCGAACTTGCTTCGTGACAGGAGAGGTCTAAGGAGACGAAGATGTTTTCGGTAGGGTACTTGAAAAACTCAGGCTCAGTGAAGTTAGGAGGCCAAAAGAAGCATATACAGTGCTAAAAAGCGGGCACGTCCTGTGCTACAGGGGCTTAGCGGAGAGAAGAGAACTAGGAGTCGGATTCCTGATTAATAAGAATATAGCTGGTAACATACAGGAATTCTATAGCATTAACGAGAGGGTGGCAGGTCTTGTTGTGAAATTTAATAAGAGGTACAAAATGAAGATTGTGCAAGTCTACGCCCCTACATCCAGTCATGATGACCAGGAAGTCGAAAGCTTCTATGAAGACGTGGAATCGGCGATGGGTAGAGTGAAAACTAAATACACTATACTAATGGGCGACTTTAATGCCAAGGTAGGCAAGAAGCAGGCTGGAGACAAGGCAGTGGGGGAATATGGCATAGGTGCTAGGAATAGCAGGGGAGAGTTATTAGTAGAATTTGCGGAACAGAATAATATGAGGATAATGAATACCTTCTTCCGCAAGCGGGATAGCCGAAAGTGGACGTGGAGGAGCCCGAACGGTGAGACTAGAAATGAAATAGACTTCATACTCTGCGCTAACCCTGGCATCATACAAGATGTGGACGTGCTCGGCAAAGTCCGCTGCAGTGACCACAGAATGGTAAGAACTCGAATTAGCCTAGACCTGAGGAGGGAACGGAAGAAACTAGTACATAAGAAGCCAATTAATGAGTTAGCGGTAAGAGGGAAAATAGAAGAATTCCAGATCAAGCTACAGAACAGGTATTCAGCTTTAACTCAGGAAGAGGGCCTTAGTGTTGAAACAATGAACGACAATCTTGTGGGCATCATTAAGGAGTGTGCAATGGAAGTCGGTGGTAACTCCATTAGGCAGGATACCAGCAAACTATCGCAGGAGACGAAAGATCTGATCAAGAAACGCCAATGTATGAAAGCCTCTAACCCTACAGCTAGAATAGAACTGGCAGAACTTTCGCAGTTAATCAACAAGCGTAAGACAGCTGACATAAGGAAGTATAATATGGATAGAATTGAACATGCTCTCAGGAACGGAGGAAGCCTAAAAACAGTGAAGAAGAAACTAGGAATCGGCAAGAATCAGATGTATGCGTTAAGAGACAAAGCCGGCAATATCATTACCAATAAGGATGAGATAGTTCAAGTGGCTGAGGAGTTCTATAGAGATTTATACAGTACCAGTGGCACCCACGACGATAATGGAAGGGAAAATAGTCTAGAGGAATTCGAAATCCCAAAGTTAACGCCGGAAGAAGTAAAGAAAGCCTTGGGAGATATGCAAAGGGGGAAGCCAGCTGGGGAGGATCAGGTAACAGCAGATTTGTTGAAGGATGGTGGACAGATTGTTCTAGAGAAACTGGCCACCCTGTATACGCAATGCCTCATGACCTCGAACGTACCGGAATCTTGGAAGAACGCTAACATAATCCTAATTCATAAGAAAGGAGATGCCAAAGACTTGAAAAATTATAGACCGATCAGCTTACTGTCCGTTGCCTACAAACTATTTACTAAGGTAATCGCAAATAGAATCAGGAATACCTTAGACTTCTGTCAAGCAAAGGACCAGGCAGGATTCCGTAAAGGCTACTCAACAATAGATCATATTCACACTATCAATCAGGTGATAGAGAAATGTGCGGAATATAACCAACCCTTATATATAGCTTTCATTGATTACGAGAAAGCGTTTGATTCTGTCGAAACCTCAGCAGTCATGGAGGCATTACGGAATCAGGGTGTAGATGAACCATATGTAAAAATACTGGAAGATATCTACAGCGGCTCCACAGCCACCGTAGTCCTCCACAAAGAAAGCAACAAAATCCCTATAAAGAAAGGCGTCAGGCAGGGAGATACGATATCTCCAATGCTATTCACAGCATGTTTACAGGAGGTATTCAGAGGCCTGGAGTGGGAAGAATTGGGGATAAAAGTTAATGGAGAGTACCTCGGTAACTTGCGATTCGCTGATGATATTGCCTTGCTTAGTAACTCAGGGGACCAATTGCAATGCATTCTCACTGACCTGGAGAGGCAAAGCAGAAGAGTGGGTCTAAAAATGAATCTGCAGAAAACTAAAGTAATGTTTAACAGTCTCGGAAGAGAACAGCAATTTACAATAGGCAGCGAGGCACTGGAAGTCGTAAGGGAATACACCTACTTGGGGCAGGTAGTGACGGCGGATCCGGATCATGAGACGGAAATAATCAGGAGAATAAGAATGAGCTGGGATGCGTTTGGAAGGCATTCTCAGATCATGAACAGCAGGTTGCCATTATCCCTCAAGAGAAAAGTATATAATAGCTGTGTCTTACCAGTACTCACCTATGGGGCAGAAACCTGGAGGCTTACGAAAAGAGTTCTACTCAAATTGAGGACGACGCAACGAGCTATGGAAAGAAGAATGATAGGTGTAACGTTAAGGGATAAGAAAAGAGCAGATTGGGTCAGGGAACAAACGCGAGTTAATGACATCTTAGTTGAAATCAAGAAAAAGAAATGGGCGTGGGCAGGGCATGTAATGAGGAGGGAAGATAACCGATGGTCATTAAGGGTTACGGACTGGATCCCAAGGTAAGGGAAGCGTAGCAGGGGGCGGCAGATAGTTAGGTGGGCGGATGAGATTAAGAAGTTTGCAGGGACGGCGTGGCCACAATTAGTACATGACCGGGGTTGTTGGAGAAATATGGGAGAGGCCTTTGCCCTGCAGTGGGCGTAACCAGGCTGATGATGATGATGATGACTTGAAAAACAAATAGTTATTACGGGGGATTTCTTTGTAATTCTTACTTTGCGTTTCACCTTATGACTCTACAGGAAGATTTCAGTATACACAAGAGCTTTCGCGTCGAGGCTTTATGGCTCTTCGGAATGGGCCGTCGACTTAATGAGGTGTTTTTCTTGCCTACCAATAAAGTCATCTCCTCCCGCCTTTCTCCACCTGGCTTCATCGTGAAGATGCTTCATTACTTCGGTCAGTGTCAGCGACCTCTGTGCCTACAGCATTGGCATACAAGGAATAATTTCTCCCTGTACAGCTCATTACATATTCCTGAATAGCTCCACTATTCCACTCTCTTGCCCTTTGTTTCGTATTTGCGGAAATAACGCTGTAGCTCGGGAGAAAAAAAAAGCAACGTATCACGTGGAAATCGAAAAGTAGATGAAATCTAGACGTTAGCGCTTTCTCTCTAGGGTGCTTTTAGCTGAGATGAAACACAAACGCTGCGCTGTCAAATTTGTGATGATGAACGAGAATGTGAGCAACGAACTGTAAGCTGTTTGGTGAAGAATGGGGCGTTGCTGTTATTGCTTCCTATTTTTCGCGTCGTTTCCCCGAAATGCTAAAAGCGTGCATGAGCTCCCCTTTGAAAGATAAATATACAAAATCGTGGTCCATTGTCAATGTCGTACCATCATAACTAAAAGAACTATAAGTAAATATAAAAAAAATCTACACTGCGTGCTTTGGCGCAAGACAATGTGTTTTGTAAAGAAAAGCCACTTTATGCGTCTAACCGCCTGGCCATTTACAAACTCGCCCTGAAACGACCATAAAGCTGTCCCGAAATGCGGGACATCTAACGTTCATTGTGATATACTGAAGGCAACAAGCGCTATAGAAGCACAGATGAAAATTTTATGCGGCTTCTTTACATCACATACTGCTAAAGTGGCCAAAAATGTTTGCGATACGCGTAAAAACGTTGCACCAGAACGTTCGAGCCAAGCAGAGCAAAATGAAAACTGGGGAAAACTTCGGATGAAAAACTTGGGGTGGAAGATTTCGCGAATCCTCGCACCTTGTTCGTTTACCTGCGGAAATGGTTAGCGCATTACCCTGTCCGGCGCACGCCGCGGGTGAAGAGCAGTCGCGTTACAAGCGAGGCCCGACAGGAGCGGAGGGAGCGCGCGCCCAACCGAGGAACGATTCCGGCGTCACGTGGTGTTCCCACGTGGCTCACATCGCCGGAAGGGACGGAAGAGCGAAGGGACGAGTTTCCCCACGCTCCCGAGCGTCCTCCTGCTCCTCCTCCCCATCTCTCCTCACGCGCCTCTGGAGGATCCCCGAGAGCAGCGTTCAAACCGGCCACCAACAAACCGAGAGCAAACGGTTGGGCCGGACGTTTTTTCTCGCGGCGCTGTCTCATCGCGCGCGCTCGCTTCGCCGTCTCCAGTGCCGAGAAAGAAGTCACGAATGATCGCGTTCGCGAAGGGTGCAGTGCGAGTGAATGGCGACCCGGCTGTTAGAGGCCCGTCCGCGCCGACTCTGACAATGTTCGTACGTCGAAATGATGTTTCCTGCGCGCAGACTGGCGCCTGCCAAGAGCAATTGACGAGCGTATTTCTCGGCCGCGTATGTGACGGTTGTCACGTTCTGCCCGCAGCGAGGAGCGTAAGGACCGGCACCCGTTAAACTGTGAGTAATATTGCCTTTGTTTCTTGCGTATTTTGTTCTCCTCGTTCTTTATTTCGTTTTCTGTCATTTCTATCTATTCCTTTCTTTCTCACTTTCTTTCTGTCTTCCTTTCTTTCTTTATTTATTTGTTTCGCTCTTCCTTCCTTTCTTCCCTCACTCATTATTTCATGCATTCCTTCTTTGTGTAAATTGTTTTTTTAATTATTGTTATGCCGTTTCGCTAAGCGTTTCAGCGTGAGATGACGCTCCTTATAGCGTTTGCTTGTTGTGCCATGAGCAGTTCTGCTTAGTCTCGTATGTAAGAAGTGCCTTCCACGAATATCAAACTACACGCTCTGACTTTTAATAGGTACCGTGTTGTCCCTGAGAAAGAGATGTCGCAGTATATTGAGAGAATGGGAACATTCAACTCGGAGTTGTTTGGTCTTGTTATTAAAAATGAAGATTATACGGAGAAAAGTAATTCCTCAGGACTACGCGCATAAGCTGTCGTTAGCAGTAACTAGGAGCCACTGAACTGTTCCTTTGTTTTTTCTCCCTTTTGTGGTTTATGTTACTTAACGGTCGAGTTTGATTAACAGGGCTACAATTAGCCATAGACCCACTGAATTTTTTGTCTTGCGCTCATTCGCCAAGGATAGTCACGACCCTTGCTTAGACGGCACAAGTCATGAGAAGGACCTAGAACGTGGTGGTGGTGGTGGTGGTGGTGGTGGTGGTGGTGGTGGTGGTGGTGGTGGTGGTGGTGGTGGTGGTGGTGGTGGAAGTAAGGTTGAGGTTGCAGCTTAGCGCACGCGGAACTTTTCTGCAAGCAAGTAGTTGTCTCTCACGCAACGTTACTCACGATAAGTGAAACTTGACTTACCCCTCATTCCTCACAACTTGACGTTATCAGGGAATACGCAGCAAGAGTGCGCACTCGTTAGTGTGTCGTGGTCGATTTTAAAATAAAATATAAAATGTTTGTGACAACTACGGCGCAAGCGTCTGTATGCCGTTAAATTGCCGTATGAATAAAATGGTTATACAATATACCATGGTGAACTTTTGCTAAATGTTTGAGCCGAGCCCACCACGATAGCGGCCGTCATTCAATATCCAGACTACCACGAAAATGTGTTCTTCAGCGGCACAGAGCGGCGCGCTCTCCCACCACTTGCTTCTTAGTTTTGACTGTAGCCAAGCGTCGCGGGTTGTAGGTGTGCCTTTACAGAATACCCTGCTAGGTGTATTCCTTAGTGGACGTGTCCATTTCGCCTGTGCTGAAGTTCTGATTCGCTTGGTTGGGGCACGCGTCAGACAGAGACAGGCGCCCCCAGCCAATCAGCAGCAGACGCAATTGACATGTCCACTAGGTGGACACTCGCAGAATACACTCAGGTCACGGCTACGCTGACACTAAAAATCAAAGTGCCAGTGCAAATTATATTATTATCATCATCGTCATAACCATCACACTATTCTTATGTACACTGCTGTACGAAAGCCTCTCCCTGTGATCTCTAGTTACCCCGGATTTGCACTAGCTTATTCCAACTAGCACTTGAAAATTTCCTGATTTAATCATCCCACCTAATTTTCTGCCGTCCGTGACTGCGCTTCTTTTCCCTCGACATCCATTCTGTAACTTTAATGGTCCACCAGTTATCTGCGCTACGCATTACATGACCTGCCAGCTGCATTTCTTTCTCTTAATGTCAACTATAGTTTCGACTGTCGTCGTTCGCTCGCTGATCCACATCGCTCTCTTCCTGTCTCTTAACGTTACGCCTAACAGCTTTCGTTCCATCGCTCTTTTCGCAGTCCTAAACTTGTTCTCGAGCTTCTCTGTTGACCTCCAGGTTTCTGCCCCATATGTTAGCATCCGTAGGATGCAATGATTGTACGCTTTTCTTTTCAACGAAAGTGGTAAGCTTCCAGTCAGGCTTTGGTAATGCTTGCTGTACGCACTCCAACCCCCTTTTATTCTTCTGTAAACTTCGTTCTCATGCTTATATAACAATGGATAATTGCGCCAAAATACCTCGCACTTACGTCCGAATTAGGAAGCACTCAGTCTTGTAGCATGCCCCGCTTTGGTGACGCGTCAACCTGCGCTGTGAGCGTCTAACTTGGCCTTATTACGCACTCTAGAACTACAACCTCTGTAACGGCGGTTGAGAGTGCTGTCGCCTTGTGCTGAAAAAAAAATCAGAACGCCTAAAAAATGGTAAATAAAATAAAACGTTGAAGGTACGGTGCTATACTCAGTGTAGTTTTCCTTGTAGCGATATATATGCATGGCTCGAACAATACTTCTGAATCCGTAATGCTGTCCTCAAATATACATTTTCCAGTTCACCTGCACAGCGTTTTATTACTCTCTAGAAAAATTACGGATGCATACGCGTGAAGTCTATACTGCGTAGCAGACAATTTGTAAGCATTCATTTTCGTGATTCTGAAATAACTACATGCAACCCACGGGACAAGGACAGAGGGTTTAAGCGAGCGTGCTTCCTGCTTTTAGATGCGCTACAAGGTGACTCGGCACATGCGTCAAAAATCACACGGGTTGACGACGTGTTTCGTTGAATTGAGTTGAATTTTGGGAATCTTGGATGAGGAAAAGGGCATGTGCAGCATATCGCACTCTTCAGGATGTGGTTTAAATATATGCGGGTGGAGGTGGAGGATCATTTCTGCGGTGTGCAATGCATGTGAAGTGAAACACTTCGCCAAATCGACACCTAGTGAGCCGTATACCCACACACCAGCTGAATGTAGTTTCTCTTTCCTGGTTTCACTTCCACGTTATTAAACGTGCCCCAGCAAACACCGTAGGAAAACAGCGGTAGCGCGTTTCAAGCGAAACCTGCCAGCAGCGTAGAGTGTCTGCCCAACCGAGAAGCGATTCCGGCATCCCGCGGTGTCCCCCTGGCAACAGGTGGCCGATGATGAACGCACATGGAATGCAATCGACAATGTGCAGTTCAATGCTATGGCTCTGTGTATTGTTTTTGCACTCTTCGAAATATCCGAAATGCAACTGCCAGTGATTTACATGACTCGCATATGTTTGTTTAAAATAATCATCTTGAGTGGTAACTTCAATGAAAATGAAGATAGGCTACCACATATTATTAGCATGTAGGTGCGCGGAGCGGACCCGATTTCCCAGCACCTAAAGTTCCCCTTTTCTCTTTAATGAATCGAAGCGCTCTTTCGATGCTCAAATATTAATGTCACCACCGCTACAACGGAAGGTTTTATGACGTTAGTCATTGACTTCTTGGCACATTGGCACGTGCTTTTTCTTTTTCGAGTTCTCGCTTTCGGCACAGCAGAATACCGTGTGCGAACTTCAGTATGTAGCCTGCCATTTCACCCAAATGGCCAGAGCCTTTCATATAATACACAAGTAATGGAAAAACAACCCTGCCAACAAGATCCACAATTTGATAAATCCCTTTATGCTATCGATAAGTACATATAATCCAGGCGATGGAGTCTTTTCTCTTTTCATAAATCTTTGTCATCATTGTATCGCTCACATAGCGAAGCCATACATAAGTTAAATGGAAAGAAAAAACATTGTTCGCATTGCACAGTTGATGCTGGTGCCGCTGCATCTTGTCAGAGTACTTTTTTTTTCTGACTTATTCTTACATTCTTGTGGCTGCCGTGGTGGCGTAGGGGCTTTAATGTTGTGCTGCAAAGCCCAAGGCCACGGGATCAAATCCCGGCCTTGTGGTTGGGATTGTGGTTTTGGCACGTAAAACCCCAAAATTTATCTATTGAACAAGATGTTCTCAGTGGTGTGCGCTGAGTACATCTTAGATGTCTTTGAGAATTTTATTTCACATTATTAATTCCTTACCTTGTATGTAAAGAGTAAACCAAAAGTGAAAAGAACTGCGGAAGTTTTCAAATTGATGAGTGGTACTTTGGGATGAATCGTTTGCGCTCAGCAGGCTCACAATAGCTCCTTGCGGATGAATAATGGTGACGCCATGAGCTAAACGTTTTCAATTACAGAAAGATTTACTTTGTCGCATTCTCTTTTCGCTGCCGCGAGCATTTGAGTAATGTTTTGTTGACGCAGATGAACGAGGTTTCATTGAAAGCTCCGTGTTTGCCACCGGGGGAACAATGTCATCCAAGTTTGCGGCACTTATAGAACTTGGCAGCCTTTCACCAAAAACGCGTTTCTTTCTTTTTTTTTTATACTATAGGAAGCCGAAGTGCGGGCAGGTTTGGGAATCCCAGCTTCGCGCATTTAATTGCATTCCTTCCATAACCAGAAAAATAGAGTGCGAAGTGCTGGCTCTCCCTTGAATACTTTATCCTTTTGGGGGGGTTTTTGTTCTCACTGCTTAATTTATCTTCCTGAACGCGCTTCGAGATGATATACGCGCTCTTTTGTTCTGCGTGAATTTTGCATTCTCCCCCGGTTCAGGCGAACTTGCCCTTCACTGACTTTGCTTTTCATCGCACCCTTCTATATTCTGTGGCATTTAAATTCCCGCGCGTGACTTAAACTGCCGTTGAATATCAGACGGCTTAAGTTTAGTGCACGCATCGGTCTTGCGTACGTAAGACGCTAGCGAGGTCGAGACTGCGCATGTGCTGAACGTGAAAGAGATGCGTGCGGCTGCGCACGCGAGCGATGCGCACGCAAGAACCCCGCCGTTGCGTTTGGCCAGCTAGAGCGGGCCATGCCGGCGGCTCTCTCGTGAGATCTCGACCTGCTGAGGACACAACGGACAAGATGGCCGCGAGCGACAGCAGCATGGCAGATACGGCAGCTGATAAGAAAAGTCGAGTGCATTTTGGCGTCGCACAATTCATTTAGAGGTTCTCGCTTACGTGAGAAATTTGAACCCGTTCGCGGACCCGGTGCAGCGGAGCGTTATCGCCTCTAATTTGCAGGAAATTATCGGGATGCCGTTTAACACCCGCAACGTAGGCAATCGAACCGAGCAAAACCGAGCCGAGCATCGAACCGAGCAATCGAACGCGGCAAAAGAAGTAGCCGCGCATCAGCTAGTTCGCTGAGGTCTTCTTTCTTGAAGAGGAATTATTGTCGAAACAATGTAACATTCAATACGCTCCACATCGAGGAGTCCATTGGCGCAGCAGTACGAGAGCAGCTCTGTTTCGCGGTCGCGTCTCATGCGACATTCGATATCGTCGAGGCTACTGTCGCCCTTCAAAACCAACCGCTACAGTTCATGATTTAGTATAGCGTATCCAAGGCTCGTTGTCACGCCTGGGAACGTAAGATGAATTTTAAAAAGCCCTGTCAGCTGTATTGATTGATTGATTGATTGATTGATTGATTGATTGATTGATTGATTGATTGATTGATTGATTGATTGATTGATTGATTGATTGATTGATTGATTGATTGATTGATTGATTGATTGATTGATTGATTGATTGATTGATTGGGACGCACTTGGGGAGAAGTCATGAATCCCTCGCTATCTGTGTTAGCAGCGACAATGAAATTTATCTTTCTTGATAACGAAAGCCCGCATTTGCAAAGAGCTCTTACGCTAGAATAATTCGCAAGAGAAAATTGCAGCCGATCCTGGCTCTGCACATGTCAATAGCGAAGGCAGCCAGCCGATGGCAAAGAGCACCTGTGAACAAAATGTTTGTGAATACCACTCCTGGACTCGCATTCAGAAAAAAACTTCTTACGCTATGTATGTTCGTAGGAGCTAATACCAGCTACTCATGAAGTTGGGCATATCATTAGCTAAGGCGGTCGACCAATGACAAGAGTACTTACGAATGAAAGGCTCAGTGAATTCGGCCCAGACAAAACCACCTTTAAAGCGTCGCGGCGCCCGCTGTCTTTTCAACCACTGGCTGTGATCCCTCTTTATGGACAACTCTCGAACCGTGAAGCCAATTCTGTGCAATAGTTGAATTTTGTTTATTTAATTACTTTTTCTCAAAGTGCGTGACTCGATCTGAGGAAAATCTGTCTCTGGAAGTTTGCTGCGGTCAACGCGCGTGTCGCGACAGAACTCGTCCGCTGCTCCCCCTCGGGAGTCGAATAAGTTCAGGCGAACGATCCTCACTGCCTTACACGATCCATACAGCGCGTCTGCGCTGTCATCGCTCACTCCATTACTCTTTTTCTTCTGACGTCGACGAGAGAGCGTTTATTCCTAGAGAGCAGCGATGGTCGGGCCGGGTGGCCGTGAAACACAAAATGAGTGCATGCGCTCTGCTTTCTTTTGTGTTATTTTCTACAGGACGAAAGGAAAACGGGGGAATAGCTTAGCACAGGGAGGACGCAGATAGGACCGAGAAAAGGGTTCTTTAGAAGGACGCTATAACGAAATTCCAGGTTAAGCTGGAAGGGGTAATTACATTTCAGAATGAAAAAAACGAAAACTAAGTATCAGGATTGTATACATTGAATATAATTAAATACGGGTATTACAGACTTTTAAGTTAGCGGGAAGAAAGCATTCCATTACGTTTCCGTTGCGAACCTTTTAAAGCGGTTTTAAATTTTGTTGCAGTTGTCCACTTTAACGTAAGGGACGGAGGATACAACGTTCTATAACGACGCATTCTAAAGCAATGGGCTACCATTACAGTAAGGAAATAAAAAAAGCTCAGCTGTAAGCTTGAACTTGTTGCTTGACTTTTATCAATATGGGAAAATGAAAGAAAATCCCTTCGTTAAAAGTTCTGTCGGCACTGACGGAAGGATGAAGAAAGGAATACATCGAGGCATCAACGGTGCAAACCAACGGAGCATTTTAAAGGTTTCCTGATGTTTTCAGTATTTCCTTTTTATTTTGTTCGTTATGAAAAAAAAAAACTGAGAATGTTATCGACGATTACCCTAAGCTTGCGAATACGGGAAACGCTAGAGCAGGGTGCTGAATTTATTGTCGGAAAAGAGAGGCATTACTTTTGTGGCATACACTCTGGAAGTATTTAGTCTGCAATAACAACGATTAATAAAAAAAGAAATTTGCCTTTACGGGAGGTATGTACTACAAAACAGAAATTTTGCTTTAGCGTTTTATAACCGCATCATTCCGCTAACGTTCAGAAATTATTCTTTCAAAGAAATAACTATTTTGAGCATACTATTTATGCAAAACGCCGGTACACGTCTAATACCTCTTTTCTTTGTTAGCCGCTCGATTTATGGCATAAACATTAATAATATATTTTCGTGCGTGCAACGCACACCAAAATTTCAGAGCATTTTATTTTTATTTATACAATACTGCGGACCCATGGACCAAGCAGGGTGGTCGATACTAATACAAAAGAAACACAAAAGAAACAGCAACAAAAAAGCAACAATAATACAGGCTCAGAAAGGTTATTTCATAGTTTGATCACTTGCTTTGATAAGGCAGTTCCATTCACTAATGGTTCTCGGGAAATAAGAAAACTTAAATAGGTCTGTGCAAGCAAAATATGGGGTTAGGGCGTTTTCATTGTAGTGTCGGGTGGGCCTGCTAGTTAAGCGTGAAAAATATGTTGATGCATCCAGCGCTAGTTTGTTTTCCAAGAGTTGGGAAGGAAATTCTAATCTAAATTTTTGCCTTCGTGCCTGAAATAGGGGAATGCCATTTGCTTCTATTAAATATATAATAGATAGTAGATATTGTAGTAGATAAATTTTGTCCGCTTTATATGTATAGTTAAGCACAGTTCACAGAATTGGGATAATGTTTTATCTTACTAATCTACACAGTTGTAAACTTGATACTCGAAGTTTATCTTAAAATAAAAAATTTGAAACGATTCGAGTTAAGAGAATTGACGGTATAAATGAAAAATTTGCTTCTTACAGTAACTTCTTTTAAACCCCACGAACGTAATCTGCACCGAACCAGTCTAGTTCGGTGCAGAGATGGTACCGAGGAGCGTTTCTTCCTTTCTCATCACTATGGGTATAGGAGTCCCCAAGGTAAATGTTCTGCTTCAAAGGAAGCTTCAGGTCGGAGCCTACACCAATTTCCCATTCAACTACGTATAAAACACCTTGATGATTTCATGAGACAACTGCTAGACTGGTTTGAATGAAATTCGTTGCATTTGAGAGAGAAAGTAAAATTCTAGTGAGTCTATAAAGGAAAATATTGATTGTATATCTGGAATGATTACGAAAATTTCAGGAACTTGGCAAGTTTCAAAATATTGAAGCTTTGTATCTACAAATCTATAACTCTGCGCCGGAAACAGATACCGCATTTCTGTAGACTGCTTCTTTTAGAGCATTGAAAGCGGACAAGTGTGATATAATAATTTACAGCTTACATAGAGCGGTTGCAAGGTTTACGAGGCGTTTGGAAAATTTATACCCACAAATCGATGCTACGATTAAAAGCGGTGTACATTAATAAATTTTGTGCGTTTTAGACATTTTAATAAGTACATATGTTCTGAGGCTTCTTTTTTCAACTTCGCAGTTTTAAACAACCCCCTTTTTTTAATTAGGGCCTAAATAAATACAATGCAATTCCTGCAGTTACTAAATTGTTAACTTTCTTCTTTTAAATTCAACAAAATTCATCAAAATCGGTGCAGTGGTGGCCGAGAAAAACGATTTCTCCCTTCCAATGTATTTACATAGGAGCTCCCCAGCGAAAGTTTGCTTTAAGCATAAACGTTCATGAATCTGCAGTTATTCAAAAATGCAAATGATGTCTAGAATTGCGTAAAGATGATCGCCACTTTCTGCTCGTCATATCGGTTCTCTAATATGCGGTATATTCAGCCGGCATGAACCTTATATACACAAACACACACACACAACGCTTTCTTTGCAGAAGCGCTGCGATATTAAAGCGAAGGCTCCGCGACGTTGGTTGCTTCGGAGGCTAAACACTTGCCCTTGTCGTCTACTTGGCGTTGCTCTTTCGACGCCGACCACGGCTGGAAGTGCGATACACATTCGGAGAGATTACGGATATTAATTTGCGTCGCCCGTGCCGGCTTTCTAAGTAGACCTTTCGCAGGCTACGCGAAGAACTGGAGGAGACTCGAGTGCAAACGTACCAGAGGTCATTCCACACGCAGGAAGGAATTGCACGCTGCAGTTCATCGCCGTCCGCCTGCAGCTTCCAGAGGTTGGTCGGAAGCGAAGCCGGAATGCCCTAGATCTCTGCTGCCGGCACCGTCCACGAAGTTGCTCTCACAATTACTGTGTTGACCGGTAGAAGTGCTGGGTCAGCTTTACCGTGGCCTCCGCTTCAAAGCTAAGCCAGTCTGGATGAGATATTTGCATGGTTAGATCGAATTCCTGCAGTGCTATCGCCAGCGTGAATAGCTCGCAGATCGCCATTCAGCAATCAGAAGGGCTCAACCTAGGCTGGTCCAGCGCTTCCTTCATTCGGCTGATAAAACTGTACAGTCAGGACGGGAAGGTATTGTGGACACCCCTTATTTGGCTACCCTTTTTGCTCTAGTTCGGGGGTGCCGCACTTTCCTCCTCAATTTCACGGCACAGCGCTCACCGTCAGCACCACGCCATTCGATGTTACTTCGCACAGGCAATGCAGGGCTCGTATATCGTAATGTTCGATTTCAAGTTCCATTGCTTCTATCATGCGACGCGCCGTGAAGCAGATCGCAGGGATATCGGCAGCGCGGCGACGAGCGAGTGATGTTCGAACGGATGACAAAGGGCGAAAAAAGAAGGAAAATTCATATAGTCGGCTAGTAAAGGTGGCCTTAAGAAGCAGTTTACGGTTTTGTTGCGCTGGCTACTTAGGAAGTGCTGGCAATGCATTCCTAGTGCGTGGATCATGCAAGCTTGTGGTGGCAGAAGACAGCGCTGCGCTCTGCCAACTCATTTACGTTTGCGACACCACCTGTCGGCTGAGAATGAAAAAGAATGACATTAAGAAATTACTTCAAGCATTGCGTAAACGCCCTGCACCGCACGTTTATGCTTTATTACTTGCCATATAATATTTAATTGATATTTTATATTTAATTAGCAAGCAGAAACATCATGCAGTTCCTCCATTAGCTCTTCATATGATGACGTACACTTCAAAGGGTGCACCCTCCCGTCCTTTGGTCGCGTCCTCCCCTTGTTCCACCTCCGGCTTGGGGGTGTTCCCATTTAGCGACGTGAGCGGCGAAGTGAACGGTGAACGGCGAAGCCACTACGCAACCACAGCGGGTAAAGCGCCTCTATTGTCTGGCTTTGACATCTTTCTTACTTTTTTTTCGCACATCATAGGTTACATGCGCATGCGTTTGCGCCCTCCAAACTGTCATTAACATGTACCAACTCGCCCAGCAAAAAGCTCTGCCTAGTGCGCGCATAGAAATCCTGCAAACTGCGTTACTTTTGTTGTGAACTTCCTTCGCAAATGATTTAAGCAGATAAACTATAAAGAAGTGCAAGCTTCGCATATGTATGGAAATCTGAGCAAATGATACATCAAAGCCAGCGAATGCAAGCAAGTTGAAATACTCTGTTTGCTGGCTCTTCATAGTGATGATTCTTCACCCACGTCCTGGTCATAATGGCCGCTTCGGGCCTTCCACGCAGCCGGCGTTGCTGGAATACGCCGTCAACTTCACCCGCCGCACCCATACAAACTGCTATTTGTCTTTTAACGTGGAGCCGGTGAAAGGCGACGTGAGAACGAAACGGTATGGATTACTGATTTTAAAAGAATCACCGATGATTACGGCACTCTCTACTGCGAATTTTGAGCGCAGCTTTTCAGGTATTTTGAGTTCGCGATATAATTTGGCAAAGAATTTGATTCTGAACGACAGGGTCTTCTCGGCGGCTGCGCTGAGCCTCTGCTGTTAAGAATGGCGAGCTGCGAAACAAGATTGCCACACAGTTACGACAGGGCGACACGACGCGCACCTCTCCCTCTCCGTCGCTGCAGCTGGGAGGCGTTCGAAGAAGCGGCCTTTGCGCTGGAATCCGCCGCCTTCCTCCAGCCCCTTCGACATTGTGACGGAACTAGTTCGGTGCGTGAACAATGATTCCGGAGTTCCCCAACGCGGAGCTGATTTGACACGCATGGACAAGCTGCCGTGGGGACGACGTATTTTGGTGCGTCTCACGCTTCGGCGTGGCGCAAAACAACGAGCGACCCTCGATCGGCACAGATAATTCCCGGAACGGCACCCCGCCAACGCCGTCGTTTGGGCTTCGGAATGTGTGTGCCTTTGTGTCTGTAAACTGATCTGCAGAGCAGCGGCGAGTTGGTGATGAGTAAACGAACAGTCGCCGCGTCGTATGACCGGCGGATCGAGTGTATAAAAACTGTGGTTGTGCGAATGCTGAGGACACTTCTCTTGAGCAGTCATGTTAGACTGATTCACTTCTCTCATGCAGTCATGTTGGACTGATACTCTTTTTCTCAAGCAGTCATGTTAGACTGATTTAATTTCTGTAAATAAACCCTTTTCCTCGTTCTCGATGAGAAACAGTTCTTCACTTCATCAACGATCTCAGCGTAAATAAGTTGGACGACGGCATGGGCCAGCTACCTTCGAATTCATGCCGTACTCCAATCTTGGCAAAGGACCACGGACGATGGGATTGAGCCCCCAATCCTGACACTGCTCGTACAACTCGTTTAACAGCAGCGGCAGACGAAGCATTTCCACCGGTTGCGTCGCTCATAGTTCAAGAAGAAAGCGTGAATACGAGAATGCGTGCTTCGCGCGAAGTGAATTCTCTAGCGGCGGTGGCACAGGCGAAGTAACGCATGAGCAGTGAGTCCGAAGCCCACGCCAACGCTTTGTTTCCATATATGGTATCGGTGGACCCAATCGTCGCATGCTTGGTCGCCGCCATGGAGCATATCTCGTGCGGCACTGCGCTTTCCTCCTCACTTTTCCGCCATACTCTCCTCCTCCGCTTTCCGCCTCGTCCTTCCGTTGCACTCTCATCCTCCACTTTCCTCCTCGCGCTACCCTCACTCTCGCCGTCTTCCATGCCCCGCTACGCTCCACGTTCGCTCTTTCATTCATCGATGTGTTCGCTCGCTGGGTTACGCCGAGGACGCCGACGCTCAACGCAGGAACGGGCGCTTAAGAGCTGCGCTGTAAAACGCGGAAAGAAGTTGTCTATTCGAGTGACGTATTCAGTGGCAACACACTTTACACACTTTGGCACATTATATACAAGAGTCATAAAGCATCAATGTAAACACTCCTTAATACCATCTATAAATAATAAATGTAACTGCCCGCGTTCCTTAAATAAAGCGGCGATTGTTCTTGCGAAAGGCGAGCTCCGACCTCCATATTGATGTATGCTTTGGAAGACGCTGAATGCCATGACAACGAATTGCGTTAATGGTCAGAAATGTGCCGTTCGGTGTAAACAAAGAGCTCGAGGCAGTAAAGCAGACTGGCGCTATCACTATAACGAATGGCGATGAATAGGGGCACGATGGCACCCGTACCCGGTTGTCATATAATCCACGAATATAACGCTCTTTCTAGGTCATAATGCAATGGCGCCTAAATAAAGCGAACAATTTTTATTCAGCCGCGTAGGACAGGCACTAGCAAGCAACATGGCATCGCTTGTTTTACTGTGTCCGACTGCTTGAATTGGACTTTCCTCAGAGTGTACAGATGTTTGAGGGGCGTCGTGAAATTGCTTGCATAAGCGCTTACTGAGAAAAAGAGTGCAGCGGCAAACAACGATGCGACCCGTGCATATTGCGACGTCTTCGCCGACACGCCTGCTCAGCACAAGCGTTTTGTTTGCATATGCTGTGACCGATTGAATGCATGCTTTTCGAGGACAGGTTCCTGGACCTTAGATTGCACCAGCCAAGACGCGCGTGCCCTGGCTTTGTTGGTTTGTTTGTTTTTCAAAGCAAAACTTTCTTCGCCTACACAATCCCGGTTTCGCGTTCGTTGGTCGATTTATCGCTGAATATGAATGCATATATATATATATATATATATATATATATATATATATATATATATATATATATATATATATATATATATATATATATATATATATATATATATATGTTTGAATGAATACAATAAAGAATGTTTATATATAAAGAATAAACACGATGTACGTGGTAACACGTTCTTTTTTACTGTCGAACGCTTCGGCTGGCGGACCAGCCTGCGTCAGAGTGACATGTAACAAGGCATTCACAGCCTTCTTGCACATTTCTAAAATGTTGGTGCACATACGCGAAATGATTCGGCAGTAAATTGATGCGGATATACATTAAAGCTACACCAACTGCAAACATGCACAATGCGCGAAGTAAGGATGCCATTAATCACCACAAGAGCATGAACTTGTGAGAAGCAGAACTGTGATACGAGTTATACATGATATGATATGTTCATTAGAACAACATTATGTGCACATGACAAAATAGACAAGTGCACAAAGCTATTGAATGGGGAACAATACAAAAGTATGTACAATGCGCTGTGGGAAAAGTTAGAAAAGCACTGAATGAGACGCAATAAAATCACGTTAAGTAGTGGAGGGCAGACTAGTGCGTACGCTTGTGTGTTCGCTAATGCCCGACCTTACAGTGTTAAACTTGTAGATGAGGAAAAATTCGCGGATTTACTGGGTATGGTGCGAGCTAAAACCAGATGCCAATACAGTTGCATTAATTTTATCAAAGGAGTGACCAAGCATCATCACATGTTTTGGTAGGGTCAATTTTGGAAGTGTTTTGGCTTAAGACTCGTGGTTATTAAATCGCGTACTAGGCGACATTTCTGTTTGCCCAGTACATTGCATGTTATATCAATATCACATTCAAGCATACATACTACGTCGTGATTGTCTCAATATAGTCTCTAGTCTCTAGTCTCTCTATAGTCTCTAGTCTCTAGTCTCTAGTCTCTTACCAAGACATCACACAACACTACAAGCTAACCCGCAGAACATATGCACCCCCACACAAGTCACTACCTAGAGAGCAGGAGCGATTCCTCCGAGCTCTACAGGTCAATACATTCCCCCACCCAACCAGAAATCACCTCATAGACCCTACAAAATTCTCTCCGCAATGCCGCTTCTGCGCAGAGCCCGGGTCCCTCAGGCACATAGTAGGGGGTTGCAGAGCGGCACCATTAAATCATCCGAACCCTTACCCCACTAACGAGCTTTGGGAGAGAGCCTTGGCCAGCTCCGACCTCGAGGATCAGCAACGGCTGATTGCGAGGGCCCAGGACGCGGCCCGAGCTCAAGGCATCCTGGAATGAGGACGCCTCTCCCTAGCTGCATTTACCTAATAAAAATGTTTATTCTCTCTCTCTCTGTCTCAATATAGATTGTCCCTGATTTTTACTTGAAATCCAGTTGATGAGCTGGTGATAATTTGCGTAGTTAGTATGTTATACACACAACTATATCTAGCATTGATGCCATCCAAGTAGCGTAAGCGTATACATTAGCCATTTGCCCTTTCCCAGAGAGAGAGAGGGAGAGATTGTGAATAGGAAAGACGTGCTTTTTTCTGCAACCCTTTAGGGAGCATGACTCAGCGTCTTCCTCCCAAAGTTCCCCTACCACGTGGCCCCTTGCGGAAGAAGCGGTGTTTTGCGTCCACCGCCAAGGCCGTGGGTACTGGCACTGGCTAACACTGCCAGTGTTAACTCTAATATATATATATATATATATATATATATATATATATATATATATATATATATATATATATATACCCAAGAAATCGGGCGGACAAACGGCGCCGTGGTAGCTCACTTGGTAAGATCATCTCGCGCGTAATGCGCAGACGCGGCTTCGTATTCCACGAGCGGCTAGTTGTTCTTTCGTCCACTTTTATTTTCATTTATTTAAAGTTTATCTATAGAACAAAAACTACAAAATAGATTGCAAAAGAAATAACAGAAATATTGCTTGGATCATTTAGCAGCCCATTTTACTAAGATGTGCTAATTACCTTTTCATTTATCAACGTTAGGCTGCAATGCTAATTGGAGGTTTGCGCGTAATGGCGAAATTATGGTAAATCGGTTTTTAAAACGAATTAAAAGCTCTTATTTAAAGCACGCCGGCTCGAAGGGTTCCGACGCTTGTAGTGTCAGCGCCAAATCACGATTATAGCTACAAGCGTACAATAGGCTCTAGACTAAAATACGGGTCGGTCCCGAAGGTGCACTCTACATATGCGGGTTGGTCCCAAACCAGGTGCATAAGCGGAAAAAATGAAGTATGTTGGAGTTCTTGACATTGTCTGACCGGTCTTACCATGGGGGGGGGGGGGGGGGGGGTATTGCTGCCTCGTGTCGTGTCGCCTCCATGAATGGTTAGATCAATAAAATAATAAATAAATTATGGGGTCTTTAGTTGATCGCGAGGCACGCCGTAATGAGGAGCTCCGCACTAATTTTGACCACCAGCAGTTCTTCAGCTTGTATCCAATGCACGGTACACGGGCGTTGCTGCATTTGATCCCAATATAAATGTGGCCGCCGTCGCCGGGATTCGATCCCGCGTCCTCGTGCTTGGTTACGCAACGCCATAGCCACTACGCCACTCCGGCGGATTACAGTTAGAACAGTTTGTGAAGACGTGAAGCAAGATTCTAAACCTTTCCATCGCTTTCAAAGCTTGTTACTAGTATTTATTATTATTATTATTATTTAACAGAAAAAACGCGAAGTAAACGGTGGCAACTTATGACGTTTTTCTAGGGAACGCCGCTGCGTGATTTGTCGCGTTTGTAAACAACTTGCAGAGGCCACGGGGAGCACGGCCACTCGTAGTGCTCGCAGAAGCTCTAGAGCTGACAATTCTGTGCAAGAAAAGGATTTTTAGTCTATTCATCGCTTCGGCAGGGCCAGACTTTCCAAAGAGCTCAACAGATGAGATAGTGCCACTTAGCACCAAATCCTGACGGTCAGTGGATTGTTGACCATACAATATAACGATTTTTTCCTTTTACTTCAGAAGGCTGAACTTTTAATGCAAGGAAATATACTAACTTAAAGATTTAAAATCCCTGCCGGCAGAAAAACAGCCTGAACACGCACAAAAGAGATAGAAAAAACATGATTAGGCACGCAAGCCAAGCTGGTGGGCTGCCATCCTTGATCCCGGGGCTACGATGTTCGTGCCATCAAGCCCGTTAAACTTGTCCCCAAGAGTATCATATCACGGTCGGCCGGTCAGAGAGCCTTTATCTGGAGCGCTTGCGCTTTAAGCTGCACTGCAAGCTCGGCAATGAATCCCAGCGGGCTTATGGACAAGACCCGCTTCGCTCAGCCTGCGTTCTGGCGTCGAGATTGGTCACAAAACAACGGGGTGAGCGGCACTTGGTTCGGGAGAGATAACTGGCCGGGTAAGATGCCGAGACGTGCCGGCCACGAGGGTCGTGGTGGGATGATGAAGAGGGGTACGAACGAGGGTCAGGTTCCTCTCCTCACCATCCCCCGTCTCCTGCCAAATGTGGTCGACACTGTATAAAAGGCGTAGTTCTCCCTTGCCAGTTTGCCACTAAAACAACTGGCTGTTGTGCAACTTTGGCCGTTTTCCATCTTACCAATACGCTAACACACGTTAGTTTCCTTCCTCGCACAGCTAGCACCCCTAGTGATAGGTTTTGTGGTGTCATTTCCCTTATAAAATTTTTACTGTGTCATTTTACTGCTTCTACTTCTTCTAACGCTAATTTCCTTCGTCTTCCTCTAATTGTTTAAAATTTATTATTGCTACAACAAGAACAACAATCACAACAACGACAGCTACTACTACTACTACTACTACTACTACTACTACTACTACTACTACTACTACTACTACTACTACTACTACTACTACTACTACTACCACTACTAGTACTGCTAATACTACTACTACTACTACTACTACTACTACTACTACTACTACTACTACTACTACTACTACTACTAGTACTGCTGCTGCTACTACTACTACTACTACTACTACTACTACTACTACTACTTCTACTACTACTACTACTACTTCTACTACTACTACTACTACTACTACTACTACTACTACTACTACTACTACTACTACTATTTTTCTTCGTCTTCCTCTAAACTGTTCTTATTTTCGTTTGTCTTTCTTAAGTCCACTGCAAGAGAAAAACCTGTAAACGTTTTCTCCATTTACCACTGTCCTCCTAGAGCAAAGTATACTTAATGCTTGCATGTTTTCTAGTTTCCACTCCATCTAATCGTGTGCCGTCCTCAACCGTATTTCCAATTCATTGCAACCCACTCGGTAACTTGGCCGATGCTGCTTTCATGTAGACGTGTGTCATAAGGCTCCGCGTGTGAATGCGCTAGAAATAAGGTGACACTTGTGTTCTAGGCCTAACACCTGCCCAAATTCATTTCTTGGTATTAAAATCAACGAGCTACTCGAGTTTGGCATTAGGTGACCTAATGACCTAATTAGGTGACCTTGCTTCTTGTAATCTCAACCATACACAACCAACTATTAATGTTTGCTCTCTTACGCACACTGTCACCCTCCTGTCATTTATAGTTACGCCTGCCACTTTTTTCTCAATCGCTGGCTCTACATTATTTAGCTTCCTACAAAATATTTACTTATCTTCCTGGTTGAGGGTCATGCCGGTCATTAATCAGGGATGATATAAATTCCGCCGTCACTTTATGGGCACCTCAATAATTCTGCGAGCGAATTTATGGTTAGATCAAGCTAACGACATTTGTGATGTCGTACAGACTTATCGGTATCGAATGGAGGCAGTGTCGCACGTGCAGGCGCCAGGTGGCTGCCCTCAAGTCGCTCAACGTTCAACGGCGGACCTCTACCGTAGGTAACTTGTAGAACCGGATTTTTGTTGTAGCGCATTTATTTCACGTCATTGCATCTTCATTATTAAGTGATGATAGCTACCGGTGAGCAGCATTCATATTAAAAACCACCAATTTCCAGAAAAATACAAATCGGCTAAATATTCAGCAGCTGGACGGCAAAAGCGCAGACGAACGCTAGTCAAACCTTGCCACGTTGACTTCAACTGTCGTTCGACGCGCACGGCGCCTCATTGATGTTTACACTGACCATGAAGTTAAGTTTGTGCATTAAGTATTTCCTAAGTACGCCGAGTTTCTTTAATAAAGATGTTTTACTCTACTTTTCTTAACTACGTAGTTCACAGTGAAGTTTTAAATATTCTGGAATTCCCGTCAGCCATGCGGCGGTACTTGCACACGTCACGATTTCATAAAAGAATGAGGATAAATCACTCCACAGTCAAAAGATGCATTCTTTGTCCGTGTCTTTCAATATAGGCTCTATAATAATAATAATAATAATAATAATAATAATAATAATAATAATAATAATAATAATAATAATAATAATAATAATAATAATAATAATAATAATAATAATAATAACCATATTATTATTATTATTATTATTATTATTATTATTATTATTATTATTATTATTATTATTATTATTATTATTATTATTATTATTATTATTATTATTATTATTATTATTATTATTATTATTATTATTATTATTATTATTATTATTATTATTATTATTATTATTATTATTATTATTATTATTATTATTATTAACTAACAACTATAGATGCGCCCGTTTTTCTGCATGTTCACGGCTGTTTTCCCTGTCGGTGCGTGCCTGTCACCTATGTGAATTCGGTAAAATACTTGGGTGTCTTCTTCGACAGTGATATGTCTTGGCACAGCCAGTTATCACATGTTTGTGGTAAGCTTCGGAGCGCGGCCTGGTTGTTTTTCCATATAAAATCCATTGTTCCTTTTCACATAAAGAAGAATATTGCGCATGCTCTGGTGTACAGTATTCTCAGATATGGGATTACTGTTTTTGCTTTTTGCTCAGCCAGATGGCAAAACAGAGTTGACACTTTATTAAGAAACATACTAAGAAACATAGCATATAACGCCCCCTTTTCTGTGTCTGATAATATTTTCACAGCCCTTGGTCTTCCATGCTTTCGAACACTCTTTCTACAGACTGTAGTGGTGCAACATTTCTGGGACAGCAGTTTCAAAACACGTCATACAGCCTCCCGAAACCTGCGTAGTTCCATTCGTTTTAAGGTGCCGCGCTCTTCAACAAGGCATGGGGAAGCCAGGCGCTGTGTTTATGTTCCCCAAATTTTTAATGACTTACCAGAGGAAATGTTTTCCGCAACATCAAAAAAAATGCTAAAAATCATGGTTCACGCATTGTAACACGGTTCCTATATGCCTGAAAAATGTTCATGATCAGGCACGAATTGTTAAAATACTGTTCCTTGCTCTTTATTTTTCATTTCTTGTTGATGTTACTTTTCGTAACTTTTTGCACCTTGGTCACTATTGATTTCATGTTAGTATTGTGTTGATATATTGTGTTTATATATGTTCTTATTTTATGTTTTACTGCACGTCCGTCTGCCGACTTTGCCGGGCCAAGTCCCTCAAGCCACTAGAGGCTTTGACAGGCCCGTTTCATTGCCCTGTATACGTTATGTGCAATAAAAGATTATTATTATTATTATTATTATTATTATTATTATTATTATTATTATTATTATTATTATTATTATTATTATTATTATTATTATTATTATTATTATTATTATTACTATTATTATTATTATTATTATTCTCTCACACACACACACGCATGCCCACACATACACATTTTGTATTGCGATTTAAGGTAATTCCACGCAGCTGCGTTCACACTACGCATCCTGTGCGTGCCATCCAGGAACGTAGGTGGTCTTCCCCGCACTAGCTTTACTATTGCCGCCATGCACGCTTTACAGGAGAATAGATGAAAACAAATTTGAGTGTTCTTACCGTCAATGTCAGCGAATGTATCACAGCAAATTCATAACTGATACTTTCGGGAAGACTTAGTGGGGCGTCATCAAAATCACATATACTGATTGTGATATAAATCCTATATTTTCTGAAATGAGTGCTTTTTTTTTTTTAGAGCGTTTTAACGAGGGATAATAGGTGCCATTTCCGTAGTGCTAGTTTGACGACGGACGATTACGGCAAGTCGATGAAGACGAAAGCGAATGGCGTACTCTTTCAAAGTTGGCAGTGCAAGTTCCAGCGTCATCTAGCGGGATAGAACCAGGGAAGCTCTATCGCTCAACTAATAATGTGGGAGAGCCCACTAAGTCGCAGCTCTTGATGATCCGTTCTAAGAAGGCGGGAACATTTTCTCGACCAAAAGCGTGGGGAGGATCAAAGCGAAAATAGAGTTTCCGGGAAATATCACAGGTAGTTCGGGGAAAGCTTTTTTTAACTGTTTGAGTTCCGTTTTTATGTGTCGGTCGTTATAACTTTCAAGGATGTGATAGACGTCAGCTGTAATACAGCTGCCAGCCTCTCCAACGAACAGTGTCTTAGACGCGAGTGATATCGACCAAATCAGTGCCAGGGAAATTAGGAATGGCTGGGCAAACAGCAAAGAAATCCTGATTCATTGAATTCAGGAATAAATCAAAAAGAACTTTGTGACACATTTTCCGCCGGCTATTCTGACGCCGAGTTCAGTATTAAATCAGTATTATTACAGACGTCAGGGTGCAATAAACGATATTTTTACGCACGACAATGTATTCATAACACATCACAGTCGCTGAAGACCCGACAGTAGGAGAATCTTCAAATGAGAATAGCCTGGGCCAAAGGATAGCTATTGTTGCTATCCTTTGTTGTTGTTTAAATTTATGTGCAGGAGAGAGTGGCATTATGGGTGACGCCCGCGACTCTTTCTCTCTTAGGCAAACAGTACTTATAAATAATTCGCTGGCTAAAGGTACAAACGGGAGAAAAAAAACAGGGACAGCATTTAAGAAAGATAGCCTGGCAGAACAGGCGCAAGAAGAGATGCAATGTCCACATGAAATGTCCGAAAGCGCTAACGAAGAGTTCACATAAAGTTCAAATTGGCGCGTGGTTCGTCACAAGACAGGATTTACACATCGAGCAATGCCATTTAAGAATATCGGACAGTCACTTGTAGTTCAATTGTATGTCGAAGGAGTGCAGTGTACTATATAATATTATACAAGTTTACACCACAGGTTGCGACAAAGTCACGATCAAGCCCCCCCCCTCCCCGCCCACTTCACAAAAACACTAAAATACTGCGCATAACCACGGAACATAATTACTACGCTCTAGTAATTATCTGCAATTTTCGTCCCTTCGAAAAATTCATTTAAGGCACTCACGGTGTGTGTTTGAAGCTAAGTTGTTGGCTATGTCCTCAATATTTTCCCTAATGAGAGCGGCTGTTTGTTCAGAGCACATAATTTGTCTCGTAATTTTTTTTTCTATGCCGAGCATGAATATTGCAGTGCAAAAATAACTGTTCAATATTTTCTTCTGCCGAGAAAAAGCACACCGCATTTTTGGCTCGTCCTAGTCAATGTAACAAAAAAAATTTTCGTACGCTGTGCCTGTAGACGTCATCTGTGTATTGCTTTTTCTAGAGAACGTGTAACCATGTATAACCCTCTTGGTCATACAATATAGAGATAACGTTGGAGTAAATCTGGTGGTGCGTAGAATAGAATAGCGCCGCGTTTACAACTGCGTTGCATTACAACTGCGGAAACAACTTACAAGTCAGACTACCAACTTCGTGCAGTTAACTATGTCATTTTCAATAACATTTTCACTTACATCGATTTGTTGCCCGCAAAAAATACTTTCCCATAGGAAAAAAATAGAAAGGACACGTCCAATCTCGTAATATGCTTCGTCAGACCATTTCCGGTATTGGGAAGCATGCAAAATTCCGAACAAGACAGGGGAAAGAAAGCGAGCAATATACGAGGTGCTGAAGTATTTTTGAGGATAAAAGCCGGAATCCCGGAGCACAAATCGTGAGATCTCGGGACTTCGCTGAGCGGGCGATTTGAATGTGCTGCTGTTTTGCGCTGTCTCATCGCTCGCCTTCACAATGAGAGCTGACGAAAAAGCTCGGCCTGGTGAACGCGAGCAAAATAGTTCCGCACCGAACGAAAGGGACGGAGCCGTGATTAAAATTTCTCGCCCCTCTTCCCATTCAAACGCGCCACGTTTTGCATGACAAGTGCGAAAGAAAGGCGTCTTACACGCAAACTCATCACTGCGAGCCGGAACGTGGAATGTCAACAAATGCAAAAAAAAAGAACCCTCGCCCCCCACCGCTCTAGCCATTCTGGCTGCGCCTATTCGCGGCACCAGATTTTGCGTGCCAGCTACGCGTTTATTTTTTTACAAGCAAACCGCCAAGACAACAAACCCAGACACGTTCCTGCCCAAACATGCCACGTTAATAAATACCAAATGGTTCTTCGCATTAGTCTCTCAAGCTGTGCCTATATTCAACGCAGCCGGAAGCAAGACCGAGGAAAAAGGAAAGACGTCTCTACCCAAGCCTGTCACTCCAAAAGGGAACGAGGAACTTCCGATAAACAACGAAGGACTCTTCGCAGTAAAAACACTCACCACATTTAGAACGCCGAGTATGCGAGCACTCGTTCGCTGCTGGCAAACCACACGGGGCAGGACTAGAGAGAAAGAAATAAGCCTCTGCCCAAAACATGTCACTGCTCAAGGCAGAGCGAGGATCATCAATACACGACCGACGGGGAGCATTTGCGCGCCACTCGTTCCGGTTGTGGTCAAGCGAGTCAGTGAAGGCCGAAACGGGGGACGTCATTAACCTTGTTTTTCCCTCGGCGTTCATACGAAAGGAGTGAACGTGCATTCCAAGGACGTGACGGCTAGTGGAGATGCAGCGCTTACTCGTGAAAGACGAGGACATTCCTTTTTTTCTTTTTTTCCTTCGGGAAATCTTGTCAGGGTATACGCCCTAAACAAGTAAAATAAATGGCAACTCTGCGTAATCCCCTTGCTGCAAAATAATATCGGAGCAGCGATCACCCACTATAAGAAACTTTTTATTAGCGTAACTCGTCGTTCTGGCTGTAACTATCATGACATATGGTTGACACGTCTTCTCTTCTGAGAATTGTTGTTTCTTTTTTTCGATACTCCGGTATATGGAAAGAGGGGCATATTCCAGGTGGCGTT